>NC_136504.1:67554736-67742236 GCF_053919585.1 Euprymna scolopes
TAACATAATACGCACTTTAAATTAGTGTGTCTATATACTAATTTAACGTTCATAGTATGTTATAACCTGCTCTCGAAGTGTAAGCCATGTTTAGTTTCAGAACAGTTTCCGATGGTTCGTTGTTGCACACAGGTCCTGGGAGGTGGCTGGTTCGCAGTAATACAGTTCTCGAGTTGGAATCTACAGAGCAAAAGATTCTTCCCGTGTTGACACGAAGAAAACATATGCAAAATTGCTACTGAAAGGTTTAATATTTATGGAGCAATTCTGGTTTCTGATTGGTTGGTAGCAGAACGTGAATTAATTCGATTTGTCAGTTCCTAGCAGCATCCTTTATAAATAGAATCTCTCGACTGTGCGGGATCATACCCCATTATACTTTTTAATAATAATCTGGAAACCCTGACATTAAAGGTACTATGGTATTAATATATAAATATTTAAACCTTTTTCGTAAGATATTCTTTGTTTAATTTTATTTTTGTTTTATAAAACAAAGAAAATCTATTTAAAGAGATGAATTTTTCTAATTTTTAACATATTTCTGTGATTTTATGGACCTAATCGATAATTACCCTATAGTGTGTCTACTAAACGTCAGGGTCATCAATATATGGCATGGCCCCTGGCCTTTTGTAGCGCTATTTTTAGACAACATTAGCACTTTGTGATTTTACCAAGAACCACATTGACAATCGATTTATGATATAGCTAAATCGATGAATGAAAAAGACAGATAAAAATATGAATAGGTCACCAGTTAGTAAGTGCCAATGAACAGCGTTTGTAAATGAAAAATCAAAGAACACATGAATAAACAACAAAATATTTATATGACTATAATTTTTAATTTTTATGACTATACATTTCCAACAGAATGCGTTGGCGTATACGGGAATAGAGTAATACTTGTTCGAACAGGAAAAAAATGAAAACAAAAACATCATAATGCTGATTCGATATTTTGTTTCTGTTACGAAACTTTTCATGGAATGAAATATTTATTTGTTGAAACCAGTTTAAATATACAAATATTGGTAGACGTAGTGGCATGAAGGTTAATCCTTTATGGATGTGAGTAAAAAGAAAGAGTATGTGTTAGCTGGGAGTGGACGTTGGGTGGTAGTATGTATGTTAAAACATGATTGGCTGAAACTTGAAAAGTGACTGTGAAGGTAGAGAACAGGTTATAAAAAAAGAGAGAAGAGAGAAAGAAGAGGAACGATATAAAATATAAATAATCTCGAGCTTTCTTTTTATTGGATACTAAGATGTAGAGGATAGTAGTACTCCTTTCTTTGAATTATTTCGTTTCTTAATCTTCATCTTATAATGCTGAGCGTTTAGGAAGGAGGCCTTAAGTACCATTTTTTGAGTCTTTGATATGATTTTACTGAAATTTGAGCTCGGTTTTCTGGCACATTAGTGAACACTCTAACCATCATGTCAGATTAGCTGGCAAAAGATAAAAGGTTAGGGTTAGCAGTATTATTTTTTTTTAAATTAATTAAGCACTGCTTATCTAAGCCTGAAGGCAACTCAAGGACAAGAGTTAATGATTTGTGTCAGATGGATGGTGACACTACCACCATGGGAATCGCAGACGATGGATTGGATCTGGTCAGAATTTGATTACTCAAAAAAATTTGTTAACATTGAACTTGAAAACTATCATGTTGTCGTCATCTAAGAAGCAACCCCGAGGTATTGCATTCCACAGACAGACAGTTCTTATAAAGAAATTCTGTTAATGAAAGTTCCATCTAGCTACAGGCACACAGAGGACAAAAAAAAAAGAAAAAAGAAAACCCTTTCAGTGGTTGTAGGTAGACGAATTTTATTCTTCACATATTACTTTATTCCTATATACACACCAACATATCCTTAACTTTATATATAGTATAGAAATCATTTTAGTCACAGTTTTTAGAGAAGGACCTCAAATTTTATATAGCTGATGGCCTCAGCAGATGAAAGTCTGGTCCTGTGCATACGAATAAATGTGCAACTCAATGGAAATGCAGATTCTGTCCTATTTAATACTTCTGTGGCAGGGGAAAAAGAAAAACAAGAACACAATTTCTGTCCTACTTTTACTTGGTATCATTTTCAATTCAACCAATAAAGTAAACATTTCTATACTGCCGAGATTTCTATTGAGTCTATTTTCTTCTTCCTTCTTTTTCTTTTCTTTATAGTTTTTTTTTTCTATTACTAACAGACTTGGTGCACCGGTTCTTTAGTGGTCAGAGCAATGGCAACTGGTTTCAAGTTAGACAGGCTTGACCATTTCGTCATTACAGTAAAGAATATAGATAAAACTATTCAATTTTATACAAAAGCCCTTGGAATGGAGCTGATTACTTTTAAAGTAAGTATTGCTATATGTAAGTATACTATAAAAAAATTTTGATGTGTTGAGTCACCTATTGAGCTCAGGTTAGATTGTTTAAATCAGGAAAAAGTGAGTTTGCAAAACCAGTTAAATATTTTTAAAAATTAGAAGAGAAAATCCCAAGTTAGTTTCCTAGTCTTTTCTGGGTATGTCTTCCTTTCACACTTTCTTTCTTTTTGCAGCTACAAGTTAAATAATATTATTACTTGTGATGATATTTTTTTTGTTGATAATGAACTATTCCTATCTTTTATTCTTTCATTTTTGATGTTAGATATGGGACGAATCTAAAGAATAACTTGAATAAATCTCTTCTGTATAGATCAACAATATTTATTTTTTATTAAAATCTCAAGAAGAATTACTTATTAGTTTAAACATGTTATTTGTAGAGAGCTGTGTGACACATGCAATCCAAAAGGCTGACTGTCTGGAAAAATACAAAGGACGTAACTCACTCTCAAAATCTCTTTGAAAACAGGGAGATAACCAAGAGCAAAGATTCCCTTCCTTTTTAATATGTTTTCTCGAGGAAATCTGTTTTATCATAACATTTTTTTATTATATTAAGCTGTTAAGAGAGAGAGAGAGAGAGAGAGAGAGAGAGAGAGAGAGAGAGAGAGAGAGAGAGAGAGAGAGTGATAGATACCGTATGAAATATGAGCAGCAGTCAAACAATATTCTGTGAAAGAGGGTAAAAGTGAGAGATAGCTGAGTAAATTGTGGCTTATTAGAACAATTGAAATGGATCTTATTCAAATATAACTAAATCCTTAAGCGAAGGAACATTTTAACATTATTTTGTATGATTCAAATATATAAGAAATATAAGCCTCAAGGAAACAAACGTTTAACTCAGTTTCAGTATAATAATAGATTTAAGCATATCTTTGAAGTATGTCTTAATATATATTATGTACATAATATATTTTTTATTAGATTAAATCATACCTTTAATATCTAACATATATTTGATTAAGAAATTATCTAACTACATATCTATTTTTATAGAATTCGAAAATTTCTTCCTCTTTTCTTCCTCCATGATCTCAACTTTACAGAGTTTGCATGACGATCTTTCAGTTTATTTATTCATATATATATATATATATATATATATATATATATATATATATATATATATATATATATATATATATATATTAAATTGTGATTCAATGAATTTCAAAAAACTCTCATTGAAATGAAATGAAGTGGTTGAGTTTCATATCAAAGAATTTTTATTATTCTAAGCAAGACAAAGAATGCTTTAGAAAATTAATCTCCTTAACCTATAGGGTTTTGATGTCTACCGTCTCATCAGAGGAGAGAAAATATTAGCAAATACTTATAAAGGTATGCACCCTATTTGCTAAAGTCAGTGAGACATGGAAAGTCAAAGTCAAAATAATAAATTTATCAGAAGTCCTGTAGCTGGAGGATTTGCAGAAAAAGGATATGAAAGTTTTTTAGATTCAGCTTGCTTGGTAAAATCCATGTTATGCGTTCTTTACATCTGTTTGGTAATAAGGTCCAAGTTATATATTGGGTAATCCGCATAGCTGTGTAGATATCCGAATCGGGCAAGTGCTTGTATAAATTTGTTTGTGGGTCCAGCGATTAATTTGCTCTATCTTGCATATCGAGCAACTCTTGTTTAGATGGGATAACTTATAGAATATTACTGCCAGTAATATTTTGTAAACCTTACAATCTCACGTTTCCATAACAACTGATTGTTAAATAAAAACTATTCTGAAGTATACACATATATATATATATATATATATATATATATATATATATATATATATATATATTCCAAATTGAAGTATATTCCAAAGATTAGAATCATTGAATTCCAACAATAGTTCTCATTCAAAGAGAGCAAATTATCATTTTTTATTTATCGCTAGACTACCCGTGCTCTGTTGGGTCAGTATGTTATATTAGCTATGGAATTCATGTATTTTTTATGACATAACAGAAACATTTCAATGAAAGTATATTAAAATGAAAAAAGAATATAGATAGATTTCTATGAGTCGTTCTGTTTATAATTGTGTATTTTTGAAAAAAAAACTTACAGCCATTGAATTATAAGTGGTTTGTCATACTTATAGGTAAATGTGCACTGAAAAGATACCATAATACTTAAAGTTACATTCAAATTTTGATATATCTTTTAATTTAAACGTAAAAAAAAAAAACAATTGGGACACTGAAAACGTACACAGTAAAACAATATGTTTTATTGTTGCGTCGATTATTTATTTGTAATGCAAATTTAAAAAAAACATATTTTTGGGGTTATTTATTTATATTGGTAGTGTAGAAGAAAATGTATGAATGTTTTTTAAGAAAGGTGTATTAAAAAATGGAGAATAAATTTTTTAAAAATGAAGGCGGTGGGTAAATCGCCGTTGTAAAATGCTCTTATGATTGTCAATGGGTTAAAGCAGATTTATTTTTAAGAAAATTGCGTTAAAATAACTTAAATGTAATATGGAAATGAACGATATAAAAAAAAATGCAGAAAGTATTAACAATTGTTTATTTGGATAATTTAAACGTGAAAAAAAAAAACAACCGGGACGCTGAAAACGTACACAGTAAAACAATGTTTTATTGTCGCATTGATTATGTGTTTATGTATGCATGCACAACCGGAAGTCGTAAACCGGATGTAAGCTATAATATTCGTTTCAAGTTGATTTGAGTTTTATAATTATATAGATTTTTTATTAATTATGCACATCGTAGCAAGATATGGCTATATTTATATAAAGAAAATACAAAATTATATATATATATATATATATATATATATATATATATATATATATATATATATATATATATATATATACGAGCAAACAGTTAATAAAACATGTTAAAAAACACTTTGAAAAAGAGTTAAAAACATATTTAATCTGAAAAGGAAACACTTGATAAGTGGATAGTCCTTAATCCGCGGAGTTTCGAAGAAATACTTTCCTTCTCATCAGAGGGTAGGAATTAGCAAAATGCGGGATCGGATTTTGCATAAAAAAGTATTTGATGAAACAACAAAAACAACAGTTGACCTATATTATTTTGCCCTATAAATTTTTTCACGCCTTTTAACATTTCCTGTCTGGGTCATTTTGACATTTGTTTTTCTATTTTATATTTAATTCTATCACCATTTAATCCCCCCCCCTTCTTCTTCCCTAATCTTTCTTATTTATATTTATGTCTCGGCAGCACTGATAAAAGCATATCTTATTTTTCTTTTATTAATATTATTGAAATTTTTCCCCTTTTCCCTTGTACATATTTGTGAATTATTCCATGGATTTCAGCCTTTGGATTATTTTGGACCATCTTCCAATTACGGGATTTCCTTGGATTTACTTGTGCAAATGGAAATTCAATTAACTTTCTTGAAGTTATATTTTTGGATTTTACCGTCATTGGATTATTTATCTTTCACCAGACTATCCATTCACGTGTAATCACCTTTTTCTTAACCATATTCCCTCTGCTTCACTTTTATGTTATCAAGTAAGATCTTTGACTTACTTGTTGTTTCATCAACTACAAAATCCGATCCCGCATTTTGCTAATTCCTACCCTCTGATGAGAAGGAGAGTATTTCTTCGAAACTCCGCGGATTAAGGACTATCCACTTATATATATATATAACTGAACTATTTTTGGCCAAGTTTTAATTTATCCCCCTTACTCTCAAGTCATTTTTTATCACTGCCTCCCATGGTTTCCTTGTAAACTTTACCTGCTATCTCAACTGTTCTAATAACTTTCATCCATCCATACCATCAAGGTCTCCTGTTCTGCACACATCTCTATATACTCTTCAGATTTAATCTTTCCCTGAGGTTATCAGACCTAAGGCTGTCTTTAAAACTCACATTACACATCTATTGTTCTCATATCATTTCTCTTCATGCAATGCATGTCCCTAACACTCCCTGCTCAGGTTTCACTTCCATGCATCATTATACTGTGTATATATGCTTAATAGACTTTTCTTTTGGTTGACAATGGTAGCATAGAAATCTATGTACACGGTGAAACAATAAAATTGTCACCATAGAAAAGATGACATGATTCCATTTCCGTTTGATGAAAATCGGTTTTCTTTTGTTGTTGCAGACCATCTACTAGTTGGCCAGTTGTATACAAATCCCAAGATCGATAGGAGCCTTCTATCATGTTTGAAAGTGACACAATGTTCAATGAGCGAGATCGGAGATGTGCCTCTGTACAACTCATGCTCTCTACTGATTTAAGTTATGATAACAGGACCATTGTCAGCATCCTCAAAATGCAAATCCGGATGGTTCAACATTTGAAAGCACAGCTCAACGCATTGAACGACCCACAGTTATGGTCTTAGGTGCAGTTTCAAGTAAGAGCCACATCATGCCACCTCACATCTCCGAAGTCAGCTTAAAGGTCAATACCAAAGTGTACCTGGATGTACTGAAGAGTGTGGTGATTCCCTGGTACAATCAGCTGACTGCTGACAGACCCTGGTTGTGGCAGCAGGACTTGGTGCCGGCCCACAAGTCTAAACAGAGCCAGGCTTGGTTTCAGAAGGAGTTTGTACCTTTCTCTCACTCTCCTGTCCGATCTGAACCTGATGGACTACTTCGTTTGGTCATATGTCAATAACATCACCAACATGACCTCCCACAACATCAAATTCAGTCTGATCACCACCATCCGCTGAATATTCACCGAGCTCCCACTGGCACTTGTAGAAAAGGCATGCTCCCAGTTCTGGACCCGTACTGAGATGGTGATTGAGGTTGAAGGCGGCTACATTGAATAGATGTCAGCTCTACTACATAATCAAATTACTTGAATTAATTTTTCAATAAAAGTTTTAAAATAAAACTATAGTGTTGTTTTATTTAAGGCAACAATTTTATCGTTCTACCCTATAAGTGTATCTATGTAATGTTTTGAAGATAGCTAAATTGTATTTAACAGGAAAATCTTTTCATATATATTTTTATTTTTAATTGATGTGCATTATTTTAACCCCAATCTGACTGCTATTTTCCATCATAGATGATTGGGGTGCATTCTTGCTATTAAAACTGCCCATTCATGACACAGGTTCAGAGGTAGGTATCAGAAACTCGGCCACTGCATACAATTAACAATCAGATAACCCCATTTTTGTTATCAGTATTGGATAAAGCAGACAACAAAGAGAACTATTTAAGAGAAAGATTAATTGAGATATAGAAACATGTTTTACAGGTAACCGAGGAAATTACAAGGTGGGCAAGGAATGTTTATGTTATGACTTAGGTATAGTGAACAAGCGTATGTATTTACAAAAAGTACAGAAGTAATGTGTTGCCAGAGACTACGTCTGGATTAGTCATATAGACTCTGTTACCACCATTATCACTATCAATGTCAGGGAGGAGTTCATCTAATGACCCAATGCAGTAAATCACCATAACAACTTGCAACTGTCACAGAGTTTTTCCTGTAAGTACCTAATTATGTGAGGGAAACAACACCAGCAAAACAAAATTATGCTAGTCATAAATATTATAACTTGCTGATTCAAATGAATTGTCTTTACATCAACAAAACCATTAGAAAAGAAATAAAGAATAGATAATTTATATGTTTTTGAATTTTTTAGATGAAGTTTAATGACATGCATTATTTTGATTGTTCAGACAACTATTTGCATTTTGGTGGTTATTCACACAACGTTTCGACTGATGTAACCTCTGACCTTCTTCAGCTGTATTTTGACAACGACTCTTACTAGAGCATGCTGGAAATAATGATTTTGCTCCTTTTTTCCAATGAACCATATTTATTAGAATTAAAAAGCAATAGTGTATAAAATAAAAGCAGATAGCTCCAACAACATACCACAAGAAAAGATGAAAGTGTCAGATACAAGCGTAGAGATAGGTAACTTTGCAAATTATAATTCATTAGACGAATTAAGATGAACGTTTTTTTCAAACATAACTCAATGCTAAACGTACAAAATATTTTAGTCACTATTTTCTGATATTAAAACATTATTAAATTTTTTGTGACTGAGACAATTCTTATTCCTATTCTTGTGTCTATCCAAAGTGCCTCCTTTTCGGCAAATTTTCCCCACACTAAAAATCAATCCTGTGTCTAACCCTGCCTACATGGGGAGACAAATAAATAGGAACACTAAGAAATACCCTATTCATAAATATCGCTCTTTTATATCAACAATTATCAAATTATAAATATTATGAATATCCCAACAGACTAAGACTAAAACAAAAATCACAATAGAAAGAAATTAAAATCTAAAAATCAAAACTGAATGACAACCCTCCTACCAAAAAAAGCGAATTCTAGAAAAAACTTACTCAAACTATAAGACAAGACACACGTCCCACAAGCTATTACAAGGAAACACACACACACACACACACACACACACACACACACACACACACACACACACACACACACACACAGAAATACTTATATGATCAATATCAATGCAAGTAAGAAAAAGAAAAAAAAAAGAAATGGAAAAAAGGGGAAAAATAAAAGCAAACAACAACAACAACAACAACAACATTTAGTGACCATGTACTGACCTCAATAAACAAGGGACGGGAGAAATACATTAATGAAAACAGTTAAAAATATTTAGTAATCTTCCTATCTCTTTGAAACATCTATTATTATTAAAATGGTCAGCAAAAACGCTATTCTACATTTTAAATATTTTACATTTTGAGTATTTTACAAACTTTCTGAAGAGGACGCTTTAAAAAACATGAAAACGTCCGAAACGCGTTAAAACTATTTAAAAATTATTTCAATGACTTAAAAATTATTTCAATGATCTAAATAATTGAAAAATCAAAAATGAAAATACGAAATAATAAAATAAGTATAAAAAAAAATATCCATTGTTGGTGACCCCACTCATTTAAATATATAGGGAGGTTGTAAAACTAAGAGAAGTAATCAAGTACATATTTAAGAGAAATGTTTTTGTGCAACTTTTCACACTCTCTACCATTTTCTTTCAAAATCGTAAGATGGCTGTCATTTCGTCATTTTAATTTAAAATTTGAATATTTTAGAACGACACTCGGAAAGCGTTGACGTTCGGAGATCAAAAGATTAATTTGCATGAATTTGGCAAAGAATTTGAACCAAAAGCGAGTGAACCGATGCCAGGATCTGCTGATGTTTGCTTTATCACTCAAACGAAAATTGTGGATGTCATCAAACACCTTGAGGTAAAATTCTTCTAAGTATTAAGTTTAAATGTTTTTGTTACAGAGCATGTAATAATAATAGCTGACTTGTTTTGTTATGTAATCACATAATTGGGTGGCATAATATTTTATTTCATATTTTAATTTTAAAATTGATTTTTAAAACTGAGCTAAGAATCGTCAACGGTATGTTTTATTTCTTTTCTTTATAATTGTCAGCGAATACATTTGTATTCAGAGAGAGGGAGAAAGAGAGAGAGAGAGAGAGAGAGAGAGAGAGAGAGAGAGAGAGAGAGAGAGAGAGAGAGAGAGAGATTTTACTTATCGTCTGCGTGAAATAAAAAAGAGGAGAGAAAGAGGCTCTATAATGCGAGAAAGAAAAGGCGATCAGCGCCCAGCGGTTTAGAAGGGAAAGAAGATTTAGTAGTTCATGTGCGTAAAGTATACGCTTGAGCGAGGAGAGTGAAAGAGGAAGAGAGCGAACAGACCGAGAAGAAGAAAAGAGAGAGAGGATACGTTGGTCGGCAGGTATGCGTGCATAAAAACAAAAATGTACAGAGAGAGAAAGAGAGAGAGAGACAGGCAGAGACAGAGGCAGAGGATACAATAGACAGCATGCATACGAAAAGTAGTTTGTCATAAAGAAGAAAAGGGGACTGCTAGAGAAGCAATTGGAGACGACAGAGTCGGAGATGACAGAAGTTGGAGACGACAAAGTTCGCAGACGCAAGCAGAGATAATGGATAGTGAATTTTCCGCTGTCTTATATTACGGCAGACGAGATAGATATGAATGAAGAGGCCAATGGATAGAATAGCAAATTCCATTATAATTTTAAATGAGACGAACAAAAAATATGAATGAAGAAGGAACGAAGAAGGAAGAGAATAATGTTGGAATTTTTTTTGTACCAATAATGATATGCATCCTCCCTGTTTACATTTATTATTGTTTATCTGGTTCTTATATATGATTTTTTGTATTTTGTATCCATTATGATTTTTAGTTTCGTATATTTTCGGTTTGTACGAAACTCCCTTTAATTTGGAGAAAGGAGAAATGCTAGCTCTGTAATGACGTCACGAGCTCAGCGCGTATTTCGTTCTATTTTGAAATTCTGCTGTCGTGGAGAGTGAACGTGTTCATTGCCCGGCGCTGAAAATGGAATTTTGACGAGCCCTCCTTCAAAGAAGTAAACCCGGCAAGAAATTAATACCTGGCTGTGACGAAACAGATTTCTGGAAACTATTTACGTGACTACGGTTTTGCACGTATTTATTTTACAAGGAGTGGAATTTAAAGAAAATACCTTTTACATGACAAGGTATTATGGAATTTCCTATCTGGACAAGCGACAAAGTCTTGCTCCTGTAATACATGTGTGTCTACGGTTTTCATGCAACATGGAGGGAAGGAAAATTCTAAAAGAACTTTAAACAAAAAAAAAGAAAGAAAAAGGCATGTGCCTAACAGGCTTTCAACTGTGAGTACGCTCCTAAAATTAATTTCATATGCAAGTGTGATTGGGAGACACTACTATTTTGTATATTCTTGTTGTATTCGTTAATGGATACATACAACTTCTTTATAAGAACCAGCAGTGCTGTTATTTTTTCATTACTTCATTATTTTTTCATGTGCTACCTTGGTGTTTAAGTTTAATGCCCACAAAGGGAAAAATTTGCAACTTATTGTAAATAAAGTTTCTTCTTTGTTCCAAAGCAAGACATTTATATTTTATTCTTTACCCCCCACCTCTTTTGTTTCATGCTTTTTTTTTTCACCTTAGTTACTTTAGCGTCAAATTTATCTGGAAGCAGGATAAATTCCGACAATAAGAAGAAATAAACAGAAGATATTTTTCGATCAGTGACAATATACCCTGGATGGTAAAAGAAAAGTGGGTAACTTGTAAACACAAATGGTGCGACCAGAAAAAAAATGAACTGATATTATTCCATAAAAATAAAAGAAGCTTATATATATATAAAAAGAAAAGAGTTTATCTCCCCCCCCTCTCTCTCTCTCTCTCTCTCTCTCTCTCTCTCTCTCTCTCTCTCTCTCTCTCGTTGACTAGTAAATTTTCATTGGTCGACATGACGAATTTTGCTTGGTTAAATTGATTAGTAGAATACGTCCCATACCCAGTAATTTGATTATCTTCGCTTTTGTTTTATTTTCTTCCTTTTAGTTTTTCATACATCCATAATTAATTTTAACTAATAAAATTATAGAAATTGTTTAACGGTGTAGTCTTTGTAATTTTTGTATGTGTTCGTTGTTCAACATTTCTTTTTAACTGTATTTTGAAAATAGAATATCCTGTTCCCTACGTTTCAATGTCATTTTACCACAAATCCCGGGAAACTTTCTTTTTTTTTTTAATTAATTTATTCCTGATCATATTCCGTCGAACCTAACGGAATAAGAATTTGTCTTAACAAATTATATACATATATACATATATATATATATATATATATATATATATATATATATATATATATATATACCCACTGGGTTAGTATGTTATATTAGCTATGGAATTAATGTATGAGCGTGACACTTGTGACGTAAAGAAAATAGTTTTTTGTAACATAACAGAAACATTTCTATGAAAGTATATTAAAATGAAAAAAAGAATATAGATAGATTTCTATGAGTCGTTATGTTTATAATTGTTTATTTTTGAAATAAAAAACAAACAAAAAAAAACATACAGCCATAAAATTTTAAGTGGTTTGCTATAGTTATAGGTAAATGTGCACTGAACAGATACCATAATACTTAAAGTTAAATTCAAATTTTTATATATCTTTTAATTTAAACGCGAAAAAAACAAAAAAACAATTGGGATGCTGAAAACATACACAGTAAAACAATATGTTTTATTGTTGCGTTGATTATTTATTTGTAACTCAAATTAAAAACATGTTTTGGGGGTTATTTATTTATGTTGGTGGTGTAGAAGAAAATATATGAACGTTTTTAAGAAAGGTGTATTAAAAAATGGAGAATAAATTAAAAAAAAAAAGGAAGGCTGTGGATAAATCGTAGTTGTAAAATGCTCTTATGGTTGTCAAAGGATTAAAGTAGATTTATTTTTATGTAAATTGCGTTAAAATAACTTAAACGTAATACGGAAATGAACGATGTAAAAAAAAATGCAGAAATTATTAACAATTGTTTATTTAGATAATTTAAACGTGAAAAAAAAAACAAATTGGGATGCTGAAAATGTACACAGTAAAACAATATGTTTTGTTGTTGCATTGATTATTTGTTTATGTACGCATGCGCAGTTGGAAGTCATAAACCGGATGTTGGGTTGCAGCACCCGTTACAAAGTTATTTGCGTTTTATAATTATATATATATATATATATATATATATATATATATATATATATATATATATATATATATATACGAGGGGTGTGCAGTAACTAATGGTCCTGACCCACTTTCCATAGCAGTAGAGCAATGAAACTTGGCACAGTTATTAGTCTTTCTCTACATAGGAATCACTCAGAGTTATGCATTTCTCCCATCATTTGATGCAGCTCTGTAGACCGTTTTTTTAGAACACCCCAGGCTGGTCCTCCAACCACGACGTAACTTCAGAAATCAACGCGTTTACTTTCAAAAACAACTTCATGGCTGGGAAGAAGTGAAAGTCAGAGGGTGCAAGGTTAGGAGAGTAGGGAGGATGGGGAAGGATTTCATAATGCCACGCCCATGCTTCTGATCTGCCGACATGCAAGTGGTGGACCAGAGCGTTGTCCTGCAGGAGGAAGGTACCTTTGCTGATCTTGCCTTGCCTCTTGATTTTGATAGCTTCCCTTAATTTCCTCAAAAGTGAAGCATAATAGGCTCCTGTAATTGTGGTACCCTTTGCCAGGAAATCTGTCATCACTACTCTGTCCTGGTCCCAGAAAACTGAGCATGACCTTGCCAGCGGAGGGCTGCACCCTTGCCTTCTTTGGAGGTGGTGAGTCCAAGTGCTTCCACTGCATTGACTGGGCTTTGCATCATAGTGATGGACCCAAGTTTCATCCTGTGTAATCAGTCTTTTGAAAAACTTTGACTCATCTTCTTGGCACATCTCTAAATTCATCCTCAAGCACTCGACGCGTTATCGCTTCTGGATTGGTGTGAGCAACTTGGGAATCCATCTGGCAGACACCTTATGCTTATCCAAATGGTCATGAATGATAGTTTCCACAGACCCTGTACTAATCTTGACATCTTGGGCTATTTGGCGAATAGTAATGTCCCGATCTTCCAAAATGGCAGCCTCAACTTGACGAACAGATACCTCATCAATGGCAGAAGGGGGTGGGTGACAGGTCTGGGAGCTGTTTCCACATGTTTGAATTCACGATGCCAGAATTTTACAAGGTCATATGATGGGGCATTATCACCATAAGTTTCTTTCATTTCATCAAAAGTCTCCTGTGGTGTGTGTCTTTTCAAATACAAAAACCGGATCACTGCTCGACATTCAACAGGCTCCATTTCACACCTGACTCAGTTCAAACACCTGTAAACCAGAAACCACAATTAGTTCAGAGCTGTAATTTGCCACATAACATGTAGAGATATAAATCATTGTACATGCAAAATTTCAGCTAGATCAGACAACTGGAAGTGGGTCAATGGCATTACTTATTGCACGCCCCTTGTATATGTATATATATATATATATATATATATATATATATATATATATATATATATACATATACACACACAGTAAGATTGTGTAAGTGACCTTGTCTGTCCGTTTGTCTGTCAGTGTAAAGAACGATATCTCAAACTACTTTATCATTTTATGATCTACAGACTTGAATCTTGATATGTAGGGGATTTGAACTTAAGGAACAAATTCGAAGTTAAAAATAACTGCTAAGAGACCAACATTGAAAAAAAATTGGAAGTTGGCAGGCATAACTTGACTAAACATGTACCTTCTACGGATGCAGGAATATACATTTATATGGTAAAGTCGGTTAATTTTTAATGGTTTTGATATCCATCTGTTGCTAGCTTAGATGGTAACAAATAACACTAAATCCTTTGGTTTCGATTACAGTACAATATAATAATCAATAAACAATTGGCACTTTAATAATAATAGATATGAAAACTGTGTAAATTAAAATATCATATTTATCTTACGACTGGATAATGTCAAGCAGCCAACTGGTAATATATAAAGTAAAATGAGTCTGTGTCTCAAATCTTTGTAATTAATAGCTTTATTCCTACAAAATCAATGCTTGATGTTTTATTGGTTTGGTTCAAAGATACCAGTTGTAATCAGTGCTTTCTAGAGTCTTTCCTTAGGCGTGTGTTTGTGTAATCATTTTAAATGTGTTATATTTTTGTTTTTTTGATTTTGTGTGTGCATGTGTTTACCATGTGTTTGGTTATGTGTGCTGGATTATTTCCATTCTTTGTATTAAGGTTGAAAAGAAAAAAGAATTTACTTTCAGGTTCACAATTTGATTACAGTGTGTCGGGACTTTGATAACACAGCTAGTTATTCTTCATGTGTTCGAGGTTGCTGTAGCACTTGTTTCACCTGAAGATTGTTAGTTTCTGCTCACTGTCGCATGGAGATATGTTGGTGACATTTTACACTAACATGCTGTTCTATAGTGTCCAATAGTGGCTTAGTGTAAAAGTCATAGCAATTTTTGTGATTTATCTTTTATGCACACGTGACTGCTGTACATCTACTTACATTTGGGGTGTGTAGTCTGTGGTCTTGCAAGCTAGCACGGAGCAGGTATATCTTGAAAATAACCTTTGTACTGGTGAACTATGCATACCAGGTGTGATTGCATTGTGCAATTTCAGTATGGCTTTCCAAGTCTGTATCTTTCTTTTGTTGATTTTTTTATAATTCCTTTCATCAACTTCACTGTTGCTTCAGCCCGTCTGTTCACTTGATGGTGATGAGGGCTGGAGGTCATGTGCTCGATGTCCCAGGTATTTAGAAATTTGCAGAAATTACTGCTTGTGTAGTTGGTTGCTTTGTCGGTCATCATTGCTGTTAGTTCACCATGTGTGGCAAAGATAGGTTTGAGCACTTTGATAAGGGAGTTTCCACTTATATCTGGGATCTGGCCAACTTCCACAAAGTCAGAATATATATCAACTAATATCACAAAGTTTTTGCTGGATACTTTAACGCAGTCACAGGCGACATGCTGACAGGTGTGAACTGGTATTAGTCATCAGAAGTTGTTGCAGTTAGATGAGTTTGCACATTTCACATCTTTGAATGGCTTTAGTAATCTCTGCATGCATTTGTGGCTAGAACATTATATTGCATGTTCAGTGTGTACTGGATGCCAAGGTGATATATATGTGTCCTGGTGATCATCTCAGGTATAAGGTTTGTTGGTATGATAAGCTATGTGCCTCAGTATGCCAGGTCATTTTCAGAGGACGGTTCATCACGATATGGCCAGTATTTCCTGATGACCAACCATTTTTATCCTCTGGCCAACCATTTTTTGTGACTTTTATCAGTGTTATTAACACTGTGTCCTTTTGAATCTGTGAAAGACAGTCGTCAATAACAAAGTGGCTATTTTTCATATTAATATTGACTAAATCGTCCACCAGCTCCTGTTCTTGTAGTTGGAATATGGTGAAGTTCCTTTCTGTTGTGGCTGGAGCAGTATGTAGTGATGCACAAGACAGTTTATCACTTATGGGGTCCTAGCTTGTATCTCACACATAGAGAATATTTTTTGGAAACTTAGTCACATCTACTGGAGTCGCTTTGGGCTCAGTGAATAGGTTTTACCAGTATTGTATCTAGTGGTCTGTGGTCAGAAAATACTTTAGCTTTCTCCTTGTCAAAGATATATTGTTCAAATCGTTCTGTAGTGAAAACGATGATAAGACACTCTTTATTAACCTGGACTAGTTTTGCTCAGGTTTTGTAAATGTCCAGGATGCAAATGCAATGGGGTACTGTTCCTATGTTAAGACCGCTCCAAAACCAACCTTGCATTCGAGACCTACTTGCTGACATCATAGAAATGAAGAATAAGCTGTTTGATTTGAGTGAATGTTATTTTGTGTTGTGGCAGGCAGTTAAACACAGATTCCTTGTCCAGCAGGTGTTGCAGTGGTCTGTGCTGAGTTTGGATACAAACTTGGCAAGATAGTTTACAACTCCTAGTAATCGCTGAACATCTTGCATATCTGATACTTCTGTGACTTTATCCGGATCTGCTGCTGGTCTCTGTGCATTGAAGATGTGTCTCATGTAGTTGACAGAAGTTTATTGGAAGTTGAGCTTGTCAGAGTTGAGCTTTATTCCCTCTTTGTTGCATCTTTCCAGAAGTGCCATGAAGGCATCATCATGGCTTTTGTCAGCTTCCGCATAACTGTCATGGTGTTATCTGCGATCATTTAGAAACAGCAATCGAGTTGTTGCTGCCATTCTTTGGGAGCTGAACTGATTCTAAATAGCATTTAGAGCCATCGTATTCTGCCAAATAGAGTGCAACCCATTATTAAATAGAAAGATGCCTCGTCTAGAATAACCTGAAGAAAGCCATCTTCAGCATTGACAACTCAGAACAATCTCGCCTTCTTCATTTTATTATAGTTGCAATTTCCTCAATAATTAGTGTTAGGTAATGATTGCACCTGATCAACCAATTTGTCGATCCATAAAGTTCGCTCTATGACTCAGGCTATTACTTCTTAATCAACCAATTCATCAAGTGTTCTTTTTACTTCCGTTTGCAGTGACAGCAGGATTATTTTGTATAGGCTTGATGTTCTGGTTTATTTAATTTCTTTATTCGCCTGATAGTTTTCCTAGGTCAGAGAAAACGTCTCCATATTTACTGAGGATATCTTTTTTAGTGATTGACTTTGTCTCCTTTACTTCACTTAGCATTCTGTATTGAAAGCTTCAGAGTTTAGCTAACTTGTCAGGAGAGTAATAATGGTCTTTTTGTTGTCTCCTGGAATGGATAGGTAAATGTCTGCATGATGCTGTTTGCTACCTGACAAAGTCCTCATAACATAAATGCTTTTGTTACTGCTGGCCGCTTCTGTTTCAACATAGCGCACCTTAGCAGTTTATTGTGTTGTGGATTTATTTGGCCATTGAGGACGGGTCGGCTGTGATTTCGATTTGCATATTCTAGCAATATGATTGGCTCTGTCCACAAAATTTACAGTCTTTTATAAATTCACCTGCCTTTTTCATGTTTGCTTTAGTGTAATAGATAGTCACTGCTGAGTTGTTCAGTTTACCAAGTTCAGCCTGTTCAATACTCCTGCAAATATCGATTGCTTGGTCTAAAGTAAGTTCAGATTCGCTGAGGAGCCTGGCCTGCAGTTTATTATTGCTGGTGCCTATTACAATTCGGTCCTCAAGGGCAACATATTCGGATGTTTTAGTTAGGTTTCTTAGTTTGTTTAAGTAAACATCAAAATTTTCACCATGTTCTTGTGTACAGGAATTAAGCATATATTGTTGGTATTTTGTTTGGGTTCAAAGGAGTTTATGAGTCTTTCTGATTTTCTTTGTATCTGTTCATTCCTCTGCCAACATTGGCAGGTTTTTATATATTTGTAGACATTTCTTGCTAATTACAGAAGGAAAAGCTCCTACATGTATATTTACTGCTTTTTGTTTTCATGGCTTCCATTGCAGCTGTGTAATTTTCCCATGTTAACTCTTGTAAATTGCCGTCCATTTCCATTTTTGCTGATGATGGGATTGCATATGCCATGTTAATTGCTGAAGAATGTGTAAAAATGTCCAAGTTCCGAGTTTGTTTGACTCCATATGGTCAATAAAATGTTTATTGCATGCAAAGAGATGCAAACACAAGAATCCAAAGTATCAGAGAGGCGGTAGCACTCTCTATATAGGGATGGCCCGTACACGCCTATATACGCCTACAAAACAAAACTATCCAAATCTCAACTAAAATCAACTTATAAGTTTCAAAAAGCACATATTCTTACAGAGAAGCGTCTTACGAATCCAGCGAGTGTCAGAACGTCGGTTAAAATGCCAAAAGAGAGCAAAAAAAAAAAAGGGTACAAAAATGGCCAATTGTCCTTCTTTCTTCTTCTTTCTTCTTTCTTTTGAGACGATGTATCTCGGTGTACGAACGGTCTCTGACAACAGTTCAAGCAGCAATCGACTGCTCTTTACACGGAGAAGTGCAGTGACCCATCGCTTTTTAGCTAACTCCATAATTAAATAAGATTACGTGTAATAACAAGTTTTAAACACTATATACCCAATGTAGACAGACCACTTCGAACACGGAACTTCTCTCAAAAGGGACAGCTCCAAATAATACACCGGATGCTCACAGACGTTCCAGTTTGCCAGTGGCCTATATTTCTTGGACGCTGAATATTTGAGGTGAATGTTAAGGTTTTTTCTTTAAACAGTAACCCACCAGCGTTAATGAAACCACGAAATCTTTATCTCAGTTGATCAAAATTGTTATAAGAGTAACCTATCAGCAAGTGCGACGTCAAAAAACAATGTTATAAAAACAAATAATTCTTCAGATTTAGGACTGTAAAATATGTACAAAATGTCAATGCTGTGACCAGGATTCGAACCTAAGTTAGCACGGACACAACGTGGGGTCCTAACCTCTAGACGATCACGGCTAACACTGACGTCTGTCGCTCTTGGCAGAAAGACACATGACTACTGTCAAACTATTGAAAAATAAGGAGGAAACTTGAAATTCTCACGCATGCACAAAAATACACTATAGCAACCATTGTTAAATGCAGCTGAATCTCTTCGCTCGCTAAGAAAAGTAGATCAGACCAGCTCTTCTAAGAACTCACCAAACGCCAAAGGAAATAAGTTAAATTAACCGCAAAAGAAACTGCAAGAAAGTCAAGAAAAATTTAATAGTGAAGGTATGAACATTTTAGAACTTTATAATACTCTTACTGTTTTATCAGAGAGGCGGTAGCACTCTCTATGTAATATAGAACCGATGGAGGACCAAGAGGCAACTCCTAAGGCCCAAAACCCAAAGACCTAAAACCCAGCAGGAAGCGACCTGCTACTAATGGAGGCGGCAATGAGCCGCCTCCTAAAAAAGACAATACTATCATGAATGTAAGTTTAAAAATAAGACTGTAAGTAAAAATACTAATTAACAAGAATAAAAAAGCATTGGAAATGCAAAAGGATATAGGGATGGTATGCCAAAAAGTATACAAACAAGATAGCTATGAATGGCTAGGCACATGGAAATAGAATTGCATCCAAAGTATAGCCCTATAGCTTTTTACAACTGTAATGATGGCACGGAATGAAGATTGGAGAAAAGCTATAGGGCTATACTTTGGATGCAATTCTATTTCCATGTGCCTAGCCATTCATAGCTATCTTGTTTGTATACTTTTTGGCATACCATCCCTATATCCTTTTGCATTTCCAATGCTTTTTTATTCTTGTAATACATACATTTTACCGAATGAGTGAAAATATCCACAAAGTATTTACATTGTTTCGGCGAGAAGGTAAAAGAAAAGAAAAAAGTCCCACATTTAATGTTGGAGAATTGAATAGGACTGAAAATGTAGCAAAATAAAATCTCTTTAAATCTGATATATAAAAATTTATATCTCTCATTGCAAGCTAGTGTTTGATTGGCAAAGATCACAATGAACAGTCCAGGATTGTTTTTTTTGCTGTTGGAGATTAGCTCTTTAGAACTGAGTTTTATAAACGGTATCTGGTATTCCTAGGTGATGTATGTGCTCTCAGCTTATCTCAGAATTATTTCCAGCCATCTTGGATTTCTCCCTGCCACTAGAATAAATCCAAGAGAGGTTTGATGGAAAATTGTGCAATCCTTGCTTCACAATTACACATACAGCCATCCTTACAGAGGGTATCCATTGTCTCTCAAGATTGAACGGACGCCATGAGTGATATTCCTAAATAATCACCTCTTGAAATACTTCTCAACTCTAACTAAGGCTCAAGGTTACTTAACTCCAGTGGGCTTACAGAAGCTTGGTATTATTATAGCTTGGTAGAGATAAAAAAAAAAAAGGTAGAACGTAAGGAAAAAGAATTATAGTTGAAAAAGTGTCCATCATTAGTAAGAAGGGTTGGTAAGGTGTTGATTCTGTAAGTCTTCTATAATATAAATCTCACCTGTGTTTAAATGTATGTATGTATGTATGTATGTATGTATGTATGTATGTCTCACAAAAACTTTCGACAGAGGCGACGGATTTTTACGAGATCGGTATCATTTTGAAGCTTGACCCTTTGGACAACAAATATTGACAAAAAACATTAATTCTTTCACCCTGAACTGGACACTTTTCTATAGGGAGGGGTCGCTTTTTTTCGCGGATATTTTCGAAAGTAATCGCCTCTTTTCTATTGTCTAGCCTTAATTTAAATCTACGTCACTTCTGGTTTGGCGATGGGTGCAACAGTTAACACGTCATGTTTTATTTTTTACTTTCTTTTCCTCCTTCGCAGTACAGGTTTGAGCCTGCCTGCCTACTACCACTTTTTTTTTTGCTCAATACACACCTCCAAACCCCCGGGCAACGCCGGGCACACAGGCTAGTCTTTGATAAGGAGAAAAAGAGGTTACTGTTGTGTTCCATTGGTAGTGACTACAGTTTTACAAAGACAAATTCTTCTGTCATATTTTTAATCAGTTTGGTGGAAAAACCTTTTATGTAAGCTGTTTTGATTGGATAATGTATTTATCACTCTATGTTGAAGAATAAACCTGTTTAAAAGAAAATACATTATGAACATATAACTGAAACAGGGAAAGGAAAAAGGAGAAAATACTTCAATATCCAATGGAAGGTCGACTTCAAATGATACCTATATATATATATATATATATATATATATATATATATATATATATATATATATATATATATATATATGTGTGTGTGTGTATGTGTGTGTGTGTGTGTGTGTGTGTGTGTATAAAACACAATGTCTGTGTGTGTAATGTATGTGCGTTTCCTATAGAAAGAAAGATTAGAGATTATGCATAAAAACTAAAAGTTTATTTTGATATAAAGCAATTAGTCTATCTGAAGAAAAATTTATATATTAAGAATATCCTTTTTCATTTTTTCCAGAGCTTTTACTTTTTTCTAAAATGTAATATTTTCTCTTTAAATCTCGTTTCAGATTTGTCAAGTTCCAATTCTTGAAGGGCCTGTTGAACGGACTGGTGCTCAAAGGCCGATCCTTTCTGTATACGTCAGAGATCCTGATGATAACTTGATTGAAATTTCAAATTACCTGTAAAATTTCCATGATTAAATCTATCTATATGTATATGTTTTAAAGCCTAGTAAAGTTAGAATATTCTAATAATAAAATCTTCACAAAATCTAAAGACACCTTTGAAATTTTCCTTTGACTCCATCTGTGGTCGCTCGGAACAATTATTGGTTAGGTTCATAAAATAACTGAAATATATTAGAACGTAAAAAAAAAAAAACGGTATTCATTTTTTAAAATAGATTTTCTTCATTTTATAAAAGAAAAAGAAAATTAAGTAAAGTCTATCTCAATGAAGAATGTACTTTAAAAAAGGTTTAAATATTGAAATAATTATTTTTATTGGCATTTTAAAGATTTCAAATAATTAAAGAGAAAAGGAATTTGATTTGTTAAAGCCATTTGTTGTTTTGCAGAAACGTTAAGAAATGCAACATCAAGAAGTAGTTTTTTTAAAGAACACCACTGTAATGACAGTTTTTTATTACTTACCTCATATTAGAAATAGTATTTTAAACTTTTCTTTCAAGGCAAAAATTGTACACATGATGATACAAACAATATATCTCTATACGAACCACCCTAGGTGAATATCGCAAATCTCTTCTTCTCTTCTCTTCTCTTCTCTATATCTTTTCTCTTCTCTTCTCTATATAAATAAGATGAACTTATTTTTTTCCCGTGTGAGTTTGACCTTAATAGGATTAAAAATCACGACATTACATTCAAATGTAATGTCCCCACACTTCAGCACAGGATCTGAGGTGTGCTATAGGCCTACTACCCTTACAGTTCCTTGATATTCGTACATTTCTATATTTTTTCCGGTGAGAGTTCACTTCCACCATCAGTTAGAGTCATTAGAAGTTGTAAAATCTTTTCTCGCTATTCAATTCATACTCCGCCCGCGACCACTTGACACCACTGCAGATATGTCCACAGGGAAATATACGAGGAACACCGGTTTGAGTTTTTAGTTGCTTAAAAAATATGGATTGGCATTTTTCCGTTGGGTGAAATGCGACTTCTTACAATAAACTTTAACAGTCAGCCGCCAGCATTCTTCAAATCTTGCACCGATTAGTCGCTTTAATATTTTATTTACTGTCTTTATACTTCTATTATGTTTGCACTGATTTCATACGTGATACTAGGGGGGGGGGAGCTGACTTCCTATTTTTGGATTAGTTACTTATTCATTATTTATTTCTATACATTGCATTCCTGAGAGTTTCATTAGCACAATTACTACTACCCTATCGATATTGGAATCAGACGAGATTCAAATTGGTTAACAGCGACAACAAAGAAAACAATACAAAAAAAAGAAATCAAAACAAATCAAAACAAACCAACATTAAAAAAAATAAAAACCACGGTCAGTTTTCTAGTTTTATTTATTCATTTTTTTCTTTTTCATTGAAACAAAGAAAAATAAATAAATAAAATCTAATAAACATATTTTCATTATACACAGTAAGTTTTATTTTTTTGAATTTTGTTTTTCCATTTAAAAAAACAAAAAAATTAGATTTAAATAAACGCATTTGCATTTTACGCGGTAACTTTTTGGGGGGGTTTTCTTTTTTTCTTTTTTTTTCCTTTTCATTCGTTTTGTTTTTTATTCCTTTCAATTTTACGCGTCATATATTAGCTAAACCAGGGCGGGGGGGGCATATATAAATATAAAAGCTAAAATGTGTGTGTGTAGGTGTGTGTGTGGGGGGTTCCTTCACCCTAAACTCGGCCTCCTCCTGCTACTACAACAATGACGTCATGTTTGACCTAGAAAACGTTGACGTTTGTTTCAACCACCTGCAAGTGTTTTTAAAGGGTTAATTTTATCCACCTGCAAGTGTTTTTAAAGGGTTAATTTTATCCGTTCTTAATTGTGTGTGTCTCTTTGGCGTAAAAGTAACATACCACGCATTTTTTTCCACCTTAACCTCGATGCTTCGGGTTCGAGCCTGTCTTCCTACCTAAACCTTTTTTCCTCTTTTATCCCCTTTTTCCCTTTTTTCTTTTACTTTTGTTTGCAGTTTTGCTTTGTTTTGCTTTTTCCAATTTTTTATAACATCGTTTTTTTTTTATAATATTAAAACAGGGTCCCCCCTCCTACATACACACTTCCAAACACCCGGGCAACGCCGGGTACCCTCCGCTAGTATCCTAATAAAATACATTGAAATAATAAAGTCAACAATATTTCAAAAATATATCAGTGGTTTATATTTTTACTAGAATTTTAAAAGTTTATTTAAAAGGATAGCCACAGAAAAACACCAGAGAAACCATTCCTATGTATGTGTGTGTGTGTGTGTGTGTGTGTGTGTGTGTGTGTGTGTGAGAGAGAGAGAGATTGCTTGTTGGCGCTGGCTGCCATTGGGGACAGTACCCAGATACATCCTTTCTGCTTGAATCTTGCAAGCCAAAAGAGGCACAAAATACCAGCTGGAAAGCACATGGCTTCATTGACTTCTGTTAGAGTGATTTTTGACCTTTAAACTTTTCCACTCAAATATGGCTCTCACTATTTAGCTAAAGTACAATTTATATATTCATTACAAAACGTAACCACAATGTTAAACATAGCATTTATCAAACACAATTTCTACTCAGTAGTAACAGCAGCTCTACTTTTTCTATCTATTTGAATTTACAGATATCCTTTAAGTGTCCGACTCAATTTACTTCACAGTACTCTCTAGCCTCTTTTGGGTCAGCTAAATGCCATGTGATTGGCCCGTGTCATATGATTGGTAGAATCAGGGATAGGTTTGATCCTTACAAGACATTATTTTCCAATTATTATCTTCTACATATTTATAAAAAAAATGGGTCTTAACTTTCGATGAGCTTTATTTCTTAATTTTTTGCAAGATTTAAATAAAGTAACTAAAATTTTGGTACGTCTTTGAACTGTTTTATTTATCATAGAGCATGTGTTCATGATGACCTACATTTAGCTCTGTGCATTTCTAGAGATTCATCACAAATTTGTCCATGATAGCGTTATGAGCCAACCGAGAAGTGTCTTTAACCTTCTTATTTATGTCTTCCTTGAGTTCCATTATGATTCTGGGTTTCCCTGCCTACACATTATCTTTAAGGTAGACCAAGAGGAAGAAGGGAGAGGTAAACGTCTGAGCTGTGAGTTGCCTACTCAATATCAGACATGACACGTGACACTGATCACACCACATTTCTATAGTTCTCTTTCAGCGAATCCATTTAGAGGTTTGAGTTGTGAAAGATTGTTCCATCTTGCTAGAGACAGAATTTTATAATAAGAGATAGGTTCAGGGTCTTCAGCTTATTCTTGCACATAATGTCTTGATCTTTGCTAAACTGTTTCTTTCACATTATTGTCCTGAATGAATTGAACAGTTGTCACTGATTACATTGAGGTTCTCCAATGTCCCATAATTCTTGAAATGATACACCCAGTCTTGACGATTCCAGTAGAAATGATCTTTTGTACATTTGATGTGATGCATGAAAGTGTCGTGCACTTTCTGGAACTAATCTTTCTTGTAGTAATGTTTGATGCAGGACTTGCCATTGAGATTTAGTTATGTTACCACAGGTGTTGCTTCTGCCATATTTTATCAAATAATATGATTAGTGAATTAGAGAAT
This sequence comes from Euprymna scolopes, assembly GCF_053919585.1. Taxonomy (NCBI): domain Eukaryota; kingdom Metazoa; phylum Mollusca; class Cephalopoda; order Sepiida; family Sepiolidae; genus Euprymna; species Euprymna scolopes. The sequence goes on from NC_136504.1 coordinate 67,580,347, forward strand.
AAATAATACATGATAAAAAGTAGTGCATTACTTGTTTTTGTATAATGGAGGTGATCGGTCTGTACATATGCCATAGTTGTGATTTATATCTGCACTGTTCCATGTGTTGGGTAAATGCAGACATATACAAACATGGTTTAGCCAACATTTCAATATTCCCATATGGATAGACCACACGTATATCCTCATTTGTTCAGAGCATTTTCTGAGTTCCCTAGTGAATTGCCTTAAATTAATAAAACCTTGTTTACATAAAGCGCTCTAGATTATAAGGAAAATAAAAAGGTTAAGATTTTGTTTTATACAAAGTATTTTAAGTGAAAAAATGTTGTATATTCATTCCATGATCATCTTGGTGGCTTCATTTGGATTCCCATCTGTGGAGAGTGTTGTCATGGTGTTTGGATTTCATTTTAATGGCTAGAGAAAGGTTACAGATCCAATTCCAAAAGACCTCATAAACGGAAAATTCCTCGTCTAACAATTTTTCTAGTCAGAATAAGTACTTATTCAAAGGAACTGAAGTGAAATGCAATATGTTTTTGCAAAGAACATAATCAAAAGAAAGAAGACGAAAAATTGCCTAGTCAGAATCAAATATCGATTTGTCAGATAAAATGCTATATAGGTTTAAAGTTGAGGATCTTTATATATTAGACAAACACACGTGTACTCTTTAATTTAAAATTCATGTATGTTATAATACTTTGTTCTATATATTTTCTTCCATGTCATCATTAAGTTTTATATCCTATTGGTGTTATATTTGGAGCAGCAACATTTATCAATAAACATTGAATGCTATTATCAACACATATTCCTTTTATCTTATTTTCTAACCGCATGTGACATATCATTAATACAATAAAATGCGTGGATATTGTTTTGTTATTATGTGAAGAGAATCTTCCCCTATATGACTAGCGTTTAAGGAATATCATCACAAGTATTAATATTATTTAATCCATAGCTTACAAAAAATAAAATGAATAAATATAAATATAGAGAGGGGGGTAGTGATTTAGTGAACAATAATGGACTATTTGGGATTTTGTCTAATTTTTAATTTAACTCCTTTTGCAACCTCATTTTTAACTAATTTAAACAATATAACCTGCGCTCAATGGATGACCCACGGGTCACATTTTTTTTCTAGTTTCTACTAAAAATCTAAAATGATGGTTGTATGAGCCCTAAAACGAAATGTATGTCTTTCATCAGCAGTAGCCCAGCTCTACTTTGTAATGTGATAATATGAAATTGTAAAAATATACTTTCTTGATGCATTTATTTTTATGCATTAACAAACAACTCAAATGAAAAAAAAAAAATATTACTGCTTACTTTTTAAACCTAGAAGTTCAAGTTAAAACTCTTTCATTTTTTCTTCTATATAAAAAAACCAAGAGATGAAATCTAAAAATGTTGAATAACTGTAAATGATGAGGTTTCGTTTCATTTAGTTTGATTTACCTATTTCACTGCACATATGTAGTGCAGTTATTACTGGCACATACTATGTGCCTGGTATGCTATATTCAAGTTCAGTCAGAATTATTGCGTCACTTTCACTAAGGGATGGTGCAAACCTTTACGAGGTCCGTCTTTTGAGTATTTGATTCTAAAAAAATAAAAACAAAAGAAACTGATGCCAACACTTGAATTAAGTTGTTAAAAGCAGCAGCGAATGTTGTATCTATCTTATCTCGATTGGACAAAAGCTCAAATTAACAGTTTCTTTCAACCAATCAAATTACAAGAAATGTTCGCACGGAAATTTTATGCATAAGAAGCCAAGCACCGCATTTTTCTCACTTTCCTGTTTTTCTTTTAAATAAAACATATACCATCTAAGTCTTTTGGGGCCAAAGAGCCTTAACAAATTTAACGAAAGGCACACACGAACTATTAAACATAGCAACAGCATACACACACTGTTGACAAAACTCATGTACACAATCCATACACACACTCACTCACTCATTAGCAAAACAAACACATGCATTTACCATGCCTATTCCATTTATATACACATTCACAATGCACCCCTCTTCAAAAAACATGGTTATTCAATTTTTCCTTACATGCTAAACAATCTTTACAAACCCTTCATTTTTTATTGTTTTAACAAATTGTCAATAAAAAATTATGTTTTGCATATATAGATTTTGTCATTCTTTCATTTGATAATGTCTTATTTTCAACAAATTAAAAAAATACTTACTAAATCATTCATAAAGCCATACATACCAAAATACCTATTATTATGAACAATTCATTCTATTCAATTAATTTCAAACAAGATAAAATTCTTTAAATTTTGTAAATTCTTAAAAAATATTGAATTTTTTTTTTTACACCACATTATCAAGGCCAAGAGGCCACTCAAGGATAAGGGTTAAAGAGTGTACAGTAGAAATTGGACAATATAGTAATCATTAGTAATGAAAATTTGGTAAATTTGATAACTTATATGGAACGGCTCATCAAGAACTTATTTACGTTAGACTTGAACACAACCATATTGTAGTCAGCCGGAAAGTAGGAAAATGGAAGACAATTTCACAGGCGTGCAGTTCTAAGAAAGAAGCTTTGTTCATGGAATCTACGTTTAGGTTTAGGCACAGATAAAGAGTGGGGGGAATTATTGATAGTGTTTACAGCTAGACGAGTGTTTCTTGTGAAAGTTTGGCGAGGGGGGACCATAGATTGAAGCTCAGTCGAACACTTTCCATGAAAATAACGATACAGCAGAGACAAACTCGCAACATCTCTTCTGTGAGATAGAGGTTGCAAGGAAGAGAAAAGGACATCTCCTACGAGGCTACGAAGTCTATTTTGAACCCTATCAGGGCAGGCCAAGTCCTTTCTAGCAGCTCCTGCCCAGATATGGCAACAGTATTCCATCCTTGGACGTACCTGGCTCTTATATAGATAGAGAATAGCATCAGCAGTGAGATATCTACCGGATCGATAGAAAGATCCCACCATTTTTCCAGCAGCCTTGGCAACAGATTTGATGTACGTGTTCCATTTAAGATCAGGAGTAATGGCCAAGCCAAGAAGCTTGTCAAAACTTGAGGCCTCCTGAAGACGGGAGCCATTCATTTCAATTGATGCCAGATGTGGATCAGAATGTTGATGATGTAAGGAGAGAAGCTTGGTTTTAGATGCATTAAAAGTAACCAGCCACTCCTTACCCCATTGTACTACGTGCTCAAGATCAGAGGAGAGAGAATTGGAGAGAACTTGGTCATTTACTGTCTTAGATGTGCTACCATAAATGGTAGTGTCGTCAGCATAAATGTCTACAAATGATGTAAGGGTGTGATTTGGAAGATCATTAATGTAGATCAGGAAAAGAGTTGGGCCCAGGATGGACCCCTGAGGGACACCGGCATTAATACTGTGAGCTTCTGATTTTTGCCCCTCAACTACTACTCTTATGAACCTATCAGAAAGAAATGATTTAATAATTGAGAAGACATTTCCAGCAATACCATAGCTAGAGATCTTATGAAGTAAACCTTTATGCCATACCCTATCAAAGGCTTTAGATATGTCAAGAGCAATTGTCCTAGAATGATTGCCTCCGTCGAGAGATTTGCTAATCCTATGAGATATAACTGTAAGCACATCTGCTGTAGATCTAGCAGAACGGAAACCATATTGAGTGTCACTAAGAAGGTTATTTTTGTTGAGATGGTTGATTACTTCTGTATTTAACACAGATTCCAGCAACTTACTCATGACGCACAGGAGACTTATTGGCCTGTACTGAGAGGGGGATGAGCGATCACCTGAATTCTTAAATACAGGGCATACTGATGAGATTTTCCAGGGAGATGGGAAACTATTCTCCTTAAGACAACGTTTAAACAGTTTTGTAAGTATGGGTGCTAGTTCAGATTGAAGTTTTTTGAGTACTATAATTGGAATATCGTCAGGGCCAGTTGCTTTACTGGAATCAAGGTTTTTGATTAGCTTCTTATCACATTTAGAAAAATACTCGTCCAAGGATGATACAATTACCTCCCTAAAAAGAACAGTTTTGCACCATTTTAATATCCCCTTACAAAGATTAAAATCAAAATATAATGATACTACACCCTATATCAAGAATTTTTATTCCAATTTCGAGCAAAACGTGCTACATGATTTGGATTATAAAAAATGTTTAAAATTTAAGGTTAATGGGTCTTAAGAAGAAATCGAAACTTTGGAAGTATTAATACCCATTGTAAAAATTTCACAAAAATCAGAGGAATCTGAATTTTCACAGAGGGTGTCCATACTGTTTTTGCCCCTTTTGCATTAAAACAAATTTAATAAATATAGAATATATTACCCACCCATATCGTAGCTCTATTTTAATGATCGACTAATTAGTTTAGAAGCAAATCCTATACATACAAATATATAGACATATACACATTACCTAACTTTACATGCATAGAGATATATTCAGGTGGGTGAATTAGTTAGTACATATCTTAGCGATATAAATGACAGAAATCAAGAGGTTAACAATGGCTGCGGACAAGTTCGTGAATATTATAAGACAGTTCCATGACGGCATGATGGCATGAGTAACTGATGACGGTGACATCTCAGCCCCTTTCCTGGTAACCAACGACGTAAAACAAGGTTGCGTGCTAGCACCAACGCTTTTCAGCATGATGTTTTCGGCAATGCTGACTGATGCCTTCAGGGAAGTTACTCCTGGCATCCAAATCCAGTACCGGTGTGATGGGAAGCTCTTCAATCTCCGCCGTCTACAAGCTGTCAGTAAAGTCAAAGAAACAGAAATCAGAGACCTCCTTTTTGCTGACGACTGTGCTCTCAATGCCACCAAAGAGCATGAAATGCAATTGGAAGTGGAAAAATTTTCTTCAGCATGTGAGAACTTCGGTCTTACAATAAGTATGAGCAAGACAGAAGTCATGCACCAGTCTGTTCCTGACAACACGTACCAGGAACCAAATATCCAAGTAAATGGTCAGAGCTTGAAAGCAGTAGACCATTTCACCTACCTTGGCAGTACACTCTCTCGTGCTGCCAACATCGACATCGAAATCACCAACCGCATTGCCAAGGCCAGCAGCTCCTTTGGCAGACTAAGGAAAACAGTCTGGGAACGAAGAGGAATTCAGCAGTACACAAAGGTCAAAGTGTACAAAGCAGTGGTCCTGACATCTCTTCTATATGGTTGTGAAACGTGGGTCCTCTACAGACGTCACAAAAAACAACTAAACCACTTCCATCTTCGATGTCTTCGGAACATCTTGAACATTCGCTGGCAAGACAAGATCCCAAACACTGATGTTCTCGAGAGGTCCAAGCTCCCAAGCGTCATCACTACGATCCACAAAGTGCAAACCCGCTGGGTAGGCCACGTGTATCAGATGACAGACTCGCGCATACCAAAACAACTGCTCTATGGTGAACTCTGGTGCGGAATGAGAAGAGCTGGTGGACAGCGCAAACGGTTCAAAGACACTCTGATGTCCTATATGAAAGACTTCAACATTGACGTGAACTCATGGGAAAGCAGTGCTTCCGACAGGCCAACCAGGCGCCACTTGGTACACAAGGGCTCTCTGCTCGCGGAGGCAAGACAAACTGAATCTGCAAAAGAGAAGCGCGCTGCGTGAAAAGCCCAAGATGCTGAAGTAGCCATCTTCAGCCACTGGTGTCCAACATGTAGCAGGGGCTTCCGCACCTGGATTGGACTGATCAGCCACCTGCGGACACACAATGGTCATAATCGACTCTGATTGACGAACACACACACATATCTTAGCGAGTAAACTATCGATATAAATGACAGAAATCAAGAGGTTAACAATGGCTGTAGGAACAGAAGTGAATTTAAGAAATGAAAAATGACGTAATAAGAGAGAAGCAAGGGTTTCTGATGTTAAGAGTCAATCTCCAAGTAGTGATAAAGCAGTAAACATATGCTAAATATGAGTTAAGGCAAATATAACAACTTTTCTTACCATCTTTTTCTCTCTGCATATATCTTTCTCTTTCTATCCATATTGGAATCACAGCCATGATGCAATTAACCAGCTATGAAGTCATGAAACAGATAGAGTCTTCATAAATCACTGATTGTCCACTTAAATTATTTTTGTCAGTCTTAAAAAATAAAAGAATCAATTAATTTTATTAGCAAAAAATAACAAAATGCAACTAGCCATGTAAAAAGACAGTGAGAACATATTGCATCTATATACCCTCAGACAAATAAAGGGTCAGTCTATAAATGTGGAAACTTCAAAACTACAAAAGAATGCTTGATGAATGTTACTGACTGACAATAATTGAAACACACACAAACGTTGTTAGCTGCATGGCATCCACAAACGATCTCTCTTGATAAAAATTGTCATTCCTTTTATTTAGCTCTTTTTGACTGCTAAAAGTGTCTACTTTTCATAATCATGTGTTTGACTGTCACCTCAAAATCAGACGGCTACAAATTCGCTTCTGTGCATGGCCATTGTTTCTTTGCAACGAGTGCATGCCAGTCATAACCACTTATCCCTCTATCTCTCCACACTATCACCATACTTTTTTGTTTATCTCAAAGAAGTCCTATTGCCATTGAAGCATAAGGAATAGAGGTCTGATTTATTTCTATTAGATTAGAAGCTGTTTTCTGCACCTTGTCCAAGAGGAGAAGACAAATGGTTGGTGCACCAATCCAGATGTTGCAACAATATTCCATGCACGACTGAATGGTGGTTTTATAGAGAAACTAGACTACCCGTGACTCGTTGGGTCAGTATGTTATATTAGCTATGGAATTAATGTATGAGCGTAACACTTGTAACATAAAGAAAATAGGGTTTTTTTTTGACATAACAGAAACATTTCTATGAAAGTATATTAAAATAAAAAAAGAATATAAATAGATTTCTATGAGTCGTTCTGTTTATTATAATTAATTATTTTTGAAAAAACTTTTTACAGTTACTGAATTATAAGTGATTGGCCATGCTTATAAGCAAATGTGCACTGAACAGATACCATAATACTTATTATAGTTAAATTCAAATTTTGATATATCTGCTTTTTTTTTTTACATCGTTCATTTCTGTATTACATTTTAAGTTATTTTAAACCCCACTCTTCCCATGTTAAATAATAATGTCGAAATAATAACGTTAATATTTCAGCGTCCCAATTGTTCTTTTGATTTTTGTTTATTTTAAACCCCACTCTTCCCATGTTAAATAATAATTTCGAAATAATAATGTTAATATTTCAGTGCGCAGGTCATGCGCGCATGTGCAACCGGATGTTGTAAACCGGAAAGTGGGTTACATACATCGTTACAAGGTCATTTGAGTTTTATAATTATATAGATAGGACATATGTGTGTGTGTGTGTGTGTGTGTGTGTGTGTGTGTGTGTGTGTGTGTGTGTGTGTGTGTGTGTGTGTGTGTGTGTTTCTCCTCTGTGTGACTTACATACTATTATTATTGTTATTTACTATTAATCAAATATTTGGTATTTATTCAGATTCTGACCCAAGTTCTGCCAATATCATGTCAGCATCTTCTGGTACCATTTCGAAAGCAGTCGGAAGTTGCCAACGTGATTAACCAATCAGCAATCAGTTGAAAAAAAAAAACAACTATCATTTTTTCTTTACAGTTGTTACCATGTATTCCTGGTAAAAACAAACTTATTTGCAAATTCCATTAAAAAAAACAACAGTTTCTTTCTTTCACAGTTGTTTCTATGTTTTCATCATTACAGATTATTTATTAATTAAGATACAAAAAAAATTATTTGAAACTTTTCTTGAAAAAAATGTCTATTTTTCTTTCATACAATTTAACTTATGGTAACTATTTTTCTTGTTTTACATCTTTCAAAAATTTTTTCACAATTTTGTTATTTTGTCCTGTTTGATTGCAATACTGATTTCTGGATTTCTATGCTAATATGATGAATAAACTTGTATCACGTTGGCAAAAATGTGTCGATTCTAATGGTCCTTATTTCGATTAGGGAAGTTTATTATAAAAGGAGTGTCGCGGTTTCAAATCACCGCCTCCATTTTTCCTTCTTTCTCCACCCCCGTTGTCTCTTTTGAATTTCTTTTGAATTTATCATCTTTGCCAGTCTTCACAATATCGGCATCCTCTGACTACTTCCGTAACCATGCCGGAAGATGCAGACGTGATGTTGTAGAACTTTGGTTAGAATCTGAATAGTAATACCTAGTAAATGTTAGTACTACTAAATATTTATCAAAATAAAAAATGCAGTCGCATAAAAAAAATAAAAAATCCTATTTAAAAATCAATTTATTATGAAATTAAGTCCACTAAAATGCATTTCGGTTTCTTTGTAAAAATGTTAGATATTTTACCAAAAAACAAAAAAATAATTAATTGCTTTGTGATTCTTTAAAGGGAATTTGGAAGCATTTAAACTGTCGAAATAAAATTCTGAACACATTCTCATATATTAAAAGATCTTTTAAATATGTTTATATCCGATAAGTTTATAATTAGAAATTAATACATTATCTTATTAACAATTGGTTATGGTTTTATAACCATTGTATTTATTTAATTAATGACCAAACGACGTTGTAATAAATAAATTTAACCGTCAAAATCATATTAAAAATAAATAAATAAAAAAAGGCCTATAATGACACAGCTCACCTGCAGAATTCTCAACTGACCCTGCAGAAACTGAACGAACTGGGCTACGAGACTCTGCCTCGTCCGTCATATTCAGTAAACCTCTCACCCACCGATTATCACTTTTTCAAGCATCTCGACAACTTCCTGCACGAAAAAATACTTCAAAAGCTGAGATGACGCCGAATCGGCCTTCAATGACTTCATCGCTTCCAGAACTCCAGATTTCTATGCTAATGGGATAAATAAACTTGTTTTTCGTTGGCAAAAATGTGTCGATTCTAATGGTCCTTATTTCGATAATTAAAGTTTATTATGAAAGGAGTTATAATCTTTTGAAGTTAAAGTGATCGGCAAAAAACGACGTTATTTTTGCACCAACCTAATATATGACATACTCTACGCAAGGTATGGCAATAAATATGTAGGATAAAGAATAGTCTCAAGTGTGAGATTGTTTTTTTTTTTGTTTTTTTTGCTAGAATGATCGTAAATATTCTGTATAAGTAAACTAAAATCTATCTTAATACACGTGTTGGAACTGATTTCATGTTAAGATTTTTTAGCTCAACAAAAGAACACAAAATAAAGTGGGCGTGTAACCTAACTACTTATGCAAATAGTAGCCAATCAGTGTATTAGGTGTAGCGGGAAAATATTCCAAAACTGTTCGTGGGTAAACTTTATTTGACTTGCTATTCTCAAGTTGCTGTTCTATCGTTATTTTCATGGCAGGTGCTCGGCTGAGCTTTAACCTATGACATCCCCTCCTATAGAACATTCTCGGCAAACACTTCCCTAGCTACAACCTCTGTTAGTAATTTCCCATACTCTCTATCTATCTATCTATCTATCTATCTATCTATCTATACCTAAAACTAAACGAAAATTCCATGAACAGAGCTACTTTCCAAGAGTTACTTGTCTATGGAACACAATACTATGAAGATACTTCCCAGCTGATTACAACATGATCATTTTCAGTTTGGATGCAAACAAATTTTTGTTGAGCCGTCCTCATAAATAGTCAATTTCTACCCAATTTGCACCATTACCGTTTTCACGGTGTTTTACTCATTAAACCTTATCCTAGAGTGGCTTATAGGCCTTGATAAACGGTGACTTCCCCTGTCAAAAAACAAAAGAAAAACAAAATACAAACATTCAAGTAACTAGTTATACCAAGCAAAAAATAATACCGACAGCTTATCTTAGATCTATCTATTGCTGGGACTCCATCTGTTCTTAGATGACTAATCATTCAAGCATGAAATTTAACTTGGAAGATGCTTTCTTAATTTCCTCATAAATCTTACATCTTCATTGGCTGAACAGTGAGCAATTCTTTACTGATATTGAATGAATTATCGATACCACATATGAAAATTGCCAGCTGTACTGAATCGGATATTTCTGATCAATAATCAGTAAAAAAAAAAAATCAAAGTTTTTTTTTTTTTTTTTTTGTCAGCATACCCCTCAATATCGGCTGCAATTAACCTGACTTGTTATTGCCATGCAAGAAAAAAACAATCTTGCCATTCATCATATTCAGTTTAACATATATCATATATTCCGCAGATTGACATTTGTTGGGCAGCTTTTAGAAATTGACTTCCAAACTAACCTACCTCTGGCAAGATTTTTATTCTTTTTTCTCTCAATTCCATCCTTATCACTTCCTCCTATGTTTTACATCTATACGTCTATTTATTCAGTGTGACGATACCAACAAAGTTTCCTGTTCAGCATACATTTCTCGATACCGTCCAGATTTAATCTTCCTCTGAGGTTATTAAATGTAAACCTATCTACATTCAACGGATCATTCTCATATCATTTTTCTTTGTGCAACGCCTGTCTTCAACCCTCACTTGCTCGGTTTCACTTCTATACATCATCAAACGGTGTACACATGACCGATAGATCCTTTCCTTGATCAACAGTAGTAATGCATTGCTGGTTAGTCATGGCAGAACTTCCTTGAACTTACTCCATCCACACCTAAATCCTACAATCACATTAGCATTTGGTATTACCAAGTTAACAAAACTTCTGAACAACCCGAACAGCTTCATCATCTAAATATATTTCTTTCACATCTGAGTTTTCATCTGTCTCTATTGTTTTCCATTTACACAATTTGTGGAATTGCTCCACTGCAGATCCATCAAGAGGCAATAGCAAAGGCAGAGCATGATAAGCAAAGAAACAACAATCGTTATCCGCTATTTGTCAAAAGGTGGCATAGCGACTACCATCCCATAAGAGCTTTGCCACTGTCCTTCTGTGTGCATTGGTGGAATAAGTCAGTCAAAGACAACAATGAGGCTCTTTCGATATTTTCATAAATTATATATATTTTCTACTTGGTTATTTTATCTCGTGTTTTTGCAGAAGAAGATGGATTAAAACATATAAATGATATGTTTTGAAAAAAGAATTTGCTAACTACTTTCATTCAATTTTGGATGCTATAAGCATGCACTAACAAATTTATATAAAAAAAAATGTAACCCATTTCTGCAAAAAAATTATTTTTTTATTCATAACCTGAATGTGTGTTTTCAAAGAACATTCCAAAAAATATCAGTGAAAACATATTTTTAGAAAGGATGTGGGATGTGTCATATATGTTGAAACAGCAGATGAAACGTTTCTGACAACTGCTGACACGTTTCTGGCTGGAGGCTTTTGTTGCTTTGAAGATCCTTGGAGGTGGCTTCACGATTTATTTTTTGTGTTCTGCTTTATACTTCCCCTGTATTATAAATGATTTCATTACACAGTGGATCGGCAAGGCTAACGAATATTCTAAAATGAGTACTTAGTAGCCATAATATATATATATATATATATATATATATATATATATATATATATATATATATATATATTTAAAATGAACTCATTTTCCCCCTCTGATTTTGATCTTAATAGGATTAAAAATCAAGACAGTTCATACAAATGTGATGTGCACAAACTGCAGCACAACATCTGAGGTGTGTTATAGCCTATTTCCTATCCACTTCCTCGATAATCATAGATTCCTATATTCTATCTGCTAAGAGTTCACTGCCAAAATCGGTTAAGATCAATGGAAGTGGTAAAATCTTTTCTCTCTAATAAATTCCTCCTTCCCCCACCACCACTTAACACCATTGCGGGATCGTTCACAAGAGACAGTTACGAAGGAACACCGGTTTGGGTTTTCTTTACTTCGTAGTTACTTAAAAAACCTGGAATGGATTTTAGGGTTATTTATGCCATTTTTTTTTCGCTTTATAGTTGATTAAAAAAGAATGCAACTAGGTGAAATGCACAATGGAATTAACCAAATTTTGATTTATACTTTTTGTTTTTCCGATTACTTTTTAAAAGAAGTTTTACGTTTGTTTGCTGTTTTTCTTTTTTTTGTTTTGCTGATTTTTTAAAGAAGTTTAACATCGTTTTTATTTTTATTTTTATATTTAAACAGGGTTATTACTTCGCTTATTCTTTACTTTACCTTACATACATGCCTCCAAACAACCAGGTAACGCCGGGTACCCCCGCTAGTATATTTATAAAGTGATGGTTGTGTAGTTCCAACAAGAGAAAAAATGTATATTTAAAAGAGTGTAGCCATCAACAATTGTAGGTTTTTCAGACTTTTATCATTTTTTAATATTTTAAAATATTTTTATAACGCGTTTCAAGGCTTGTCTTCCTCCTTTCTCTATCTTACACGCACAGGCACAATTGTTGATGGCTATATATATATATATATATATATATATATATATATATATATATATATAATTATTTTTTTACTATAATAATTAAATACCTACAGACACTAGTGTTTCATCCTTTCGGGATTCTTCAGTGCAGGGTGTCACGATTACTACCAGTCGAACGATTCGAACCCCGCGACACGAGACATCTCTGGCTCGATTAGCGGAGACCGTATCCATTCGGCTACTATTAACCGTGTGAAATAGCGTTGAATTTTAAACATTTTAATTTAAATGTTCATTACGTCAGACAGACAGTGATCAAATCGTTATACGATGATCTACGCATAAGAGCTAAATTGACCGACTTTTAATTCAACGGAAAGTGCTCAACGATAAGAAACGAATTTATTAAAGGGGCTGTCATAATTATTTTTTTACTATAATAATTAAATACCTACAGACACTAGTGTTTCATCCTTTCGGGATTCTTCAGTGCATATATATATATATATATATATATATATATATATATATATATATATATATATATATATATATATATATATATATATATATATATATTAGTGATGGGAGGATTCCGATACAATTACTGATTCCATACTAAATTCCTGATTCTGACACAATTACCAATTTCGATTCCGATTCTTTATAAATCTCTAAATATTTAACTATAAAATGGTTATTTTGTCCCGATTACCGGAAAAACACAACTTTTAATGGGCGCATATATTTTTCAAACGTAAAAACACATTTGCAAGGAAGTGAATTTACTGGAAGTTTAAACCAATAAATATTTATTATTTTATTATTACTACCAACAGTGGAAGATTTTTCTTGAACCAAAATCAAATAAAAAAAGATAAGTAAAGGAGTCGATTTTGTCATCGGAAAATAGGCACAGATTTTTCTGATTCCGATACTGACTCTGATATTACAAAAAGTTCCGATTTTGTCGATTCCCGATTCTGATTTTAATTAATCGTCTCAACACCAATATATATAGTAATTAAATGGTAATTAGTAAAAAAAAATAAAAATAAAAAAATGAAAACGTGCTCAATACTATTGTAGAGCAAAAATATTTTTTTCTTCTTTTATTATCGTTTTATCTGCTTAAACGATCCGATAATTTCATCAGACGATACAGATTAGAAAATTTTATTCTGGGGGAAAAAGAAAATAAAGAACAAAAAAAAAGTAAAAATTCAAAAAACATTAGCTCCAACCGTAATCTCATGAAAAATAAAAAGAAAAGTAGAGAAAAGTCTAAGAGATAAAGAAAGTTATAGATGACAGAGATGGAGAGGACGGGGGTTTGATTAGTAAACCAGAGCAGAGAAAAAGTGGGAGAGAGAGGGGAGGTTACAAGAAGAGAGGGGAAAGTTTATAATCGGGAGGGAAAGAATGAGGGAGGTAAGTAAGATTAACTAAGATGGGTGGTGAGTATCAAGAATAGGTAATATAAGTGTATAGAGATAAAAATGAGCATAGGGAATATTTAATTAAATAAAATTAAAAATTGAATAAATCATAATCATTAATAATTAATGAAATGAAATTAAAAATAATTAAAGATGAGTGACTAAATAAATGAGAGATAAATAAACATATCGATGGATAAAATAAAGAAAAAAATGTAGGTAAAAGAAATATATTAATAAAATTAATTATTTTGTTTTAGGACGGATGTTAATTGGAAAGATAGAATGGAAAGAGAATGAGATAGGGAGAGGGAAGGAGATTATAGATACGTCCATTTATTAAGACTTGAGATACGTCTATTTGCTTATTGTAGACACGGCATAAAAAGGAATAGGGATGGCATTGACATAATTGATTAAACTATATATATATATATATATATATATATATATATATATATATATATATATATATATATATATATATATATATATATACACACACACACACACACGCACATACACACACACGCACACACAACACACACATATATATATACACACAGGAACACACACACGCACATACATATACATAGTAGTCACATACATATATACACATACATATACATATATACGTACACACATATATACACATACACCTATACACACATACATATATATGATGATTGCAACGTCTTGTCAGACAAGTGCCACTCTCTCAGACACTAAAAGTCCATGAGCATGAAAATTACTTTTTTAGTCCTGCCGGTGAATTCACACGTTCAAGCAGACACGACACTGAAGATGGTCATTCGTATATATATATATATATATATATATATATATATATATATATATATATATATATATATATATATATATATATATATATATATATATATATACACGCATGCATACATATATACACATACATACACATATACACATAGATATCTATAAACATACACACATATATATACATACATACATACACAATACATAATACATATACATACACATACATACATACATATACATACACACATGAATACATACACATATACATACATAGGCATACACATATATACGCACACATATATATAAATACAAACACACATATACATACATATACCCATACAAATATGTACATATATATGCACATATACATACATACACATACATTTACCTACATATACATACGCATACATATATATGCATTTATACACATACATACATATATATATATATACATATATACACATACATATACATACGCACACAAACATATATATATACATATATACATACAAACACACATAAACATATATACACACATGCATATATACATACATATGCATACATATGTACATATATAAACATACATACACATATAAATACATGCACATATACATACATACATAAATACATATAATGATGCCAGATCAATTATTACATACATTTCAGGCCTACACGCGTCACAAATTTTTCATCGCCACAGGACTATTTTTTATAGACAAATACCTGAGGGAGTATCTATACAAAGATGATGTTACAGAGTTTTAGCTTTGTACGACAGCTAAATCTCTCTCTTGGTTCAAAATGCTGAGATCCAGCAACAAGCAAGAGCAAAATAGCCAGCAACAAGTAAAACTGCAGACCAGCTTAATGCGGGTACTGGTCTCCCGCTTTACGGTTTTTTAAATCAGAGATTTCCGTCTCCTAAAGGTGTTGCCTTCACTATGACTTACGGGAGCCCTCTCCACCCCACCTACACATGGAAATAAACACAACACATGCATGCACACATACATGCATACATACAGATGTACACAAACATACATACACATGTACACACACATGCAAACGTACACACATAAAGGCACACATATATGCATGCACATACATATGCATATACACACGTACACATATACATATAAAATACACATGAAGGGGCGTTTCAAAAGTCACAAATCCTCAATAATCAGGACGACGATGATGGTGATGGGTACGACCAAATGAGTTCGACATGAACAAAAAAAGAAAAACAATCCAATACCAATTTGTAGAAAAGACAGTCACTCGATGAAGTATCTGTAAAACTTTACAAATGAATTGACATTGAAATCGTATGAAAACAAAATCCAACAGATCATTGTTTAAAGCAGCTGGACTTTTTTTTTTTTAAATAAAAAGCTTGTTTATAAGACTCACACTTCTGCTGTAGATAATGATGATAATGACAAATTTCAAACATTATTTTACAAATACAAATGAAATACATACATATATATATATATATATATATATATATATATATATATATATATATATATATATATATACTTGTATATTTTGGCAGCAAGTCATTATGCAAGCATGTTTGATTGAACACGACAGATTTATTCTTTTTTCCAATTTTTCTGGATATCTTTTCGATTCTTCAAGTGGTTTTTTTTATTTCAATCGGCATATTGTAAAGAATGGCGCTCAAAGTGCATACATAGGCCACACAATAACAACAATCTTCCAACGATTAACCTATCATTTAGCTGACAATAGCGCCAGAAAACAACACCTAACATCCCATGATAAAAACTTATGGTCGTCCAACATTAGAAATATCTTAACGAACAATACAAAATTCAATACTTTAACAATTGCACACAATGACTAAAATTACTAGAAGCTATACTTATAAAAAAACTACAGTCCCTTCTTAATCAGATCTCATTTAACACTGGGACAAATATACTAACAGTATTTAATAACTAACAAGAAACTGAATAAACTATAAAATAAGAAAGTTGAAATTAAAACTAAAAATAATTTGCTTCTAACCATTTTGCACCCACCTTTAACAAAAAAAAAAAAATATATAAATACACTAAGCCTCAAAGGAAAAGAAAACAACAACAACAACAACAACAACAACAACAACAGCGCTGCTCCTGATGATAATCAAACGCACCGATAGAAAGCGCTTGAGAAGAATATGGCTGAATAACAACTTTTGGGCGCCATTCTGTACAACATGCCGATCGAAATAAAAAAGACTGCTTGACGAATCAAAAAGATATATACATACATATATGTACACATATACACACACACGCACATATACACATACGTATATATGTGGGAATCAAATAAGTAACTAAAAATTAGTAAAAAATTAATAAGTAGATAAGTACAGTAGTAATGATAGTACATGCACATATATGCACATATATACACAAATGCATACATACATACATACATACATACACACACACACATATATATACATATATATATATATATATATGTATATATATATATACAAATATATATCAAATTATAGTCATTCAATAATTTAACAAATTTATGACGTCAAATGGTTAAATTTCAAATCAAAAGATTTTTATTATTCTATGTGAGACAAAGAATACATTTGAAATATTATAACTCCTTATCCTATAGGATCTTGATGTCTACCATCTCTTCAGAGGAGAAAATATTAGCAAATAATTATAATGGTTTACACCTTATTTGCTAAAGTCAGTGAGACATGGAAAATCACAATTAAAAGTTTTTTAAGCATTTAAATATCATAGAGTAAGGGAAGTTAATGAAAAGGATATAGAAATTCACATCCAAATTGCATGGTAAAATCCGAAGTGAATGTCTTTGATAGCAGTGAGGTAAAGTGATCCAATCTGTATTTTGAGTAATCCACATCGCAAGGTAATGATTCGAAGTTGGCATTTTCCTGGAGAAATTTTCTTTGCTTATATCCGGTAAAAAAATCTATTATATAGGTCCGGTAGATCTGTTTATTAATAAACATATAATTTAATATATTTAATATTTTTATAATTATAGAACATGAGCTTCAAATTCAACTCCAAAATAACTTCAAATTGTTAATAAAATAAAATAAAACCACTTTCAGTAGACAGGATATGCAAATTAAGAGAAACTGAACTGATATGAAAAATGAAAAATGAAAAATTAAAAATAAAATTAAAAATGAAAAGGATAAATAAATAAATAAATAAATAAATAAAATAAAATAAAAAATAAAAGTAAAAGAAAGAAAAGAAAATGCTTACGTGCAATAAATTAGAAATTTTTATTCTGAAGTGTATATATATATATATATATATATATATATATATATATATATATATATATAAAGATGATATGAAAAATAATAATAGCGAATAGTAAATGGATAAATGAATAGTATTTAGTAAGTAAGAAGGGGGGGTAGATAAAAACCAGAATAGATAAATAGCTAAATGATTAAAGACGTAAGGTAAAAAATATATAATGGTATACAACAGAAAATAAATTAAAATATGATATAAGATATGAGTGTATGGAAGGAAGGAGAATATATATACTAAATATAAGATAAAATAAATGATAAGTACAGAAATAGGTCACTAAAATGAAGTAAAGTAATCTAAAATAAGTAAATAGCTAAATTGGTTAAATAATTAATTAAAAGTATTAGGAGGGACATTAAGCTATATTCTTAACAGGCAGAAAGGGAGTATGGGTTTTAAAGATTATATGATTAGTAGTTAAGTGTAATAATAATTCTAGGCAGGTTTAATTATAAGATTGGGGTAAGAGTCTAGGGTAGTTTTTTGGAAAGTAAATACTTTAGTTACCACTTTCGGTTGAGTTATTTGATTTAAGTGTGAAGAGTACTAGATTTCCTAACGTTACAGGCTAACACATTATATTCTATGCCCACAATCATATATTAAAATATGTATATGCATATAAGAAATTGTATAGTCATATATATATACTTATGCATACACATACATGCAGACACAAACTAATAAAGTTACATATGCAACAAAAAAACAAACAAATACATGCATGCATATATACATATGGTAAACGAATAGGCAAATATATGGGAGGGGGAGAAATTGTGTGTGGAGTATGTGTAGGCTGGGTGGGTAAATTTAACTAAAAGGAACCATAGACACCGATAATTGTATGGTGGGTAAATATGGTTAAATGCGATTAAAAATTGATAATATTGAAGATATAGGTTATTTTGTGGGATTTAGGGGACAGGGTAGGGCGAAAAGGTAAGATAGGATAAAGTATAGGAAGAATAAGACATGGGGGTTTAGGTATGTAGTTATTAGAAAAATTTATTGTATGAGACAGATGGTTGTACTGAGTGTATGATTTGGCAGATTTATAAGTAGTATGAGAGATGTTTCAGAAAGGTGCAAAGTTGCTAAGAAGGTGGTATTTATAGTGCCGACAGTTTATAGTAGTTTAATTTTTTCTATTTAGTAGTTTATCTTTATCTTAAAAACTGGTGATGCAAAGGTTTTCATTTAGACAAAGAAAGTATGGAGAATTTAAGGTTTACATGTACTAGATTTTTTAAGGATTTCCTAATTAATAGTTGATGTAAGGTTATTTTGGGTTAGATGTAATTAGTGGGTTGTCTATGGGGTCAATTATAGCTTTATACACCGCTTCTGTTTGTAGGCATTATTGATTAAGTGGGCATTCCGATTTGTTGATGCAATTACAATTATTATTGTTATTGTTATTTGTGCGTTTGTTATTGTTAAATATCTTATTATTATGTTTTTTAATTATCTTTTCTAAGGTATCAGTGCAGTTGTAACTAAAGCATATATATATATATATATATATATATATATATATATATATATATAAAGCTGAATGTGTGTGTGTGTGTGTGTGTGTGTGTGTGTGTGTGTGTGTGTGTGTGGTCACGAATAGGCTCTTATATGGTTGACTATTTTAAAAAACTGATTACATATAATGATAGAAGATGTATCGAGACACAAGAATGGGTATATTTGATCTGGCAGAACGGTAGTTCATTAAAATTGTGGGGTCTGTGTTCACGCCTGGTCCACAAAGTATGGAAATAGAAAAATTAAAAATTAAAAAAAAAGTTTAGAAGTGCTTTTGATATAGATGTACATAATAATTCTTTGATAAGTATGTTTTAACTTAAATAGGTGCGGTCTGCGTTCGAGCTTGGCCTCCATGGAATGGAAATAGGCACAAACTTTAATAAAGACTTTTCATATCTATCTGCGTAAGTATACTTTGATAATTATGTTTCAGTTTGAAGAAATATGGTATAATAACATTATGGGGCGTTTGTTCGCGCATGATCTCCATAGAATGGAAATATGTCACACAATTTAACAAGGTTTTTTAATATAGATCCACAGAATATTGTGATAAGTGTTTCAGTGTGAACAGGTATGGTATAATAAATTATGGGGTTTATCTATTTTATTTTTACTTTCGTCATATTTTGCTTTGGTTTTGATACGCCCAAATTCAACCCAAATTTACAACCCTTCCTTTTCATAACCTATCATACTTTCATAAATCAGAGTCCATTTTCTGTAGGCTGTTTTTGAACCCAGTCAATGACGGGTACTTTTGCTAGTATATATATATATATATATATATATATATATATATATATATATATAAAGCATTAAGCTAAGTAAATAAATAATGTAGTTTAAGTTCAGATACCAGAAAATAAATAACATAAAAGAAAACATATGAATGTCATTAATTTTCAATAATAATAAAAATAATAAAAAAAATTCATCAGGATTAAATATGAATTGATAAAATCGATTAAAATAAATGTTTTATTTAAATCAATTTAAATTTAAGATTAATATTGGTTTTATATATAATACCAATGTAACTTGTAATAAAAAAATGTATCGATCACAAAAACTACAGGAAGAAATATTAACTTTATATATAAAACTAACAAGGTTATCGGACGTTGATCAGAAAACAAAAACACTTATCTCTTTAACCTGTTCTATCTGTCTCTCCATCTTTCTCTTTTAAATCTTCCCCATCTCTTGCTTCTCCTCTGCCAAGCCCATGCCTCTTTCTGGATATACACACACATACATACAGACAACTGTCCCTTATAAAGATTCCTTAAGAAATGAGTCCGCATAAGGGAATTAATTCCTTAAAAAAATCAATTACTTCCCTTTAGTTAGCACATGAAATGACTGGAAAACTGACTCCCCCCCCCCCCCCCCCGAAAAAATTTACGCCAGTCTTGGGTTAAAGAATAAGTATTTTTTCCTAAATTTTAGATATTATACATCTGTGGAAACGCTGATCATGAAAATACCAACTTTGTGGACGTTTGTTTTGTATTTTACAGTTTTACATGGCATACACACACAAAGAACTGCCTTTTATATAAAAGATTAATTGACTATTTATCAAAATCCAAAATACAATAGCATAACGTACTAAGAAAAACAAATAAATAAATAAACTTAATTATGAACCTAAACCCACCACAATGCCTTTGCATTTCTTTGTAATGAGTCAGCAATTTTAATCTATTTTTATATAGAATCAACAAGAATACCTGTCCCTGAACAGAACAATTTTACATCACTTTTATGCCTCTTTAAAAAGATTAAAATCAAGATATACTAAACTTTATGTTTAGAATTCTTATTCCAAATTTGATCAAGATCTATTACATGATTTTGATTGTAGAAAATGTCTAAAATTTAATCTTTGACTTAAGAACTCTTAAAAAAGAAATTCAAATTCATAGACTCTTGCTTAATTGGTATTTAATGACTATGGATTAAATTCAATGTAAATCTGAAATATTTGAATTTTGAAATGGAGAGGTTGTGCCTATATGATGCCCCCTCCCAAAAAACATTTTAAATACTCTAAAGAAACTGAACTTTGTAAAATATTTAGTAATCATATTAATAATATTTATTATTAACATTTATTGTTAACATTTTACAAAAATTGGAGGTATCAAAATTTTCACAAAATGCTTCCACACCCTTTTTACTCTGTTTTACATAAAATTAAATTACATTAAATATAGCTCACATTACAACTCCTTACGCCTAGCTGTTGTGTTCCCAAATTCATAACGACTGGTTAATTAGTTATTTAATAGTGAATCCTGTACATATAACATAGATACATATATCAACACCTTACTTTATATGAATAGAAATTAAAACTACAGTCGTAGTCACTAATCTTGTTCAATAAATAATTTAATAAGCAAATTATACTGGAAGTAAACTTTCCAAATCCTATTTAAACAAAATAAAACTATTTTGGGAAAAATATGTGCAATATATAGACATATACCTAACATTATATAAACAAAGATTAAAGCTACATTGCCTTAACAAAAATAGTTACTAATTTTGTTCAATAAATAATTTAATGATCAAATTATAATGTAATTTCATTTTCCAAATCCTATTTAAAAATAAAATAAAACTATTTTTGGAAAGTACATAAATATATAAATATAAACACACTAGTAGGGAAACCTGACATTGCCCGGGATTCAATGAGGATCAACAAATATTTCACCCTCCCATATTTTATTGTCATCGAAATTAGTGAAATCGCCCATTTTTCAATTAAATCGATGAATTGCCTAAACTAGTTGGGGACCTGAAATGGTACACCGAGAGGAAGTTTCACATGCTTCTCCACAGTGACTTAGTCCACAATACATTGTAGTTGCATTGCACTGTAGAGAACCTACTGTTGATTTTATAAAAAAAATTTATATAATGGCTTGAATTAAAGTTTAAAATGTAAAAGTCATGCATCATGGTGCACTTGTGATCTAAACAGAAACATTCATTTCGAACGCGCCCCTGTCATATCAAAGAACCTATTGTTGATTTTATATGCCTGGCCTTTTTGCTTGTATGGTAATAAAACTTCTCAAATTCACTTGTGATATTAGGCTGTATAAGGTGTTAACTTTAGCCAAAATTGCCTGTTCCTTCTTTTATTAGATTTTTTTTTGATTATTGATAATCGATACTTATCAAAGATATTCTAATATAAAACCTATCTAAGAACATTGCCAGGCACATAAAGTACATTTATGTGAAATTTAAAAAATCGCCCCAGCCGTTTAGAAATCCATAGGGAACTCTCTCTCTCTCTCTTTCTTTCTCTCTCTCTCTCTCTCTCACACACACACACACACACACACACTGTGTGTGTGTACACACAGAGTTCCTTTTAGTAGAGAAAGAGATTACATACCAGCTGATAGAGATACAGATACTTAACATTATATAAATAAAGATGTAAAGTACATTTCCTTAATAAAAGTAGTTGCTAATTTTGTTCAATAAATAATTTAATGATCAAATTATACTGTAACTTTCCAACTCTTAAGAAATATATAATATAATTGGAGGGAAAAAATAAACAGCTTAACTAAAAATTGTGGAACACAATAGACAGTAAAAAGACTCTTGGGCAACGCCGAGCAACTACAACTAATTTTAACTAATATTAAGCATTAGAATTAGTGAAAAAGTGAGTAAAAAATATAGAATATTAGTAGGAAGACCCGATGTTGCTCGGGATTGAGTGAGGATCATTATTTATTTTTTTCACTATGCTTGTAACACCATATTACTTTCTTTATTTTTATTGATCTCTCCTTTAATTTCGCCCCCTAATATAGTAAAATAAATGGCGAAATGTTAGAAAAGTCTTTGGTTGAATGTCTTATGCATATTGCTTCAGTTTCATTAAAATCAGATATATGTATTTGAAGTTTTAAGAAGATTTTGTTCTCATCAGTCACTTAGAGATGGGAACCCATAAATATTCTATCAGAATGTCCTCGAACATTTACCTGATGTTCGGTTTAATGTCTGTTTTATATGCTGATGTATACGTTCCTCCCTTAATTCTGCTGTTGATTTTGCCAGCCTCTTGTAGTTACGGAATTTCTAAAAGGAGTTATCCATTCATTCGCATCAGACAATGGACTCTTCCAAACATGCCTCTAATTCGAGAGATATCTCTGAAATTTATGTTGATGTGGTTACTGAAGCCGAAGTGTTAGTTCTTGGTTCTAGAGCTTTTAGAATCTGTAACAATTAGTAATATGATTTTTGTTTATAAATCGCCTTTGTAATATTTGCAGACGTCATTATGTGTTACATTTAATCACCTTTGTTTTAATTGTACGTATTTATTTTCAATTTCTTTAGATTTGGTGTACCATTTTGAAAAGCTAGATCATGTCAGTCGTTTCATCATACAGCTTCTTTGTAAGGAAAAGAAAACTTGTTATAGATAAGATTGTCATTATATTGAAAGTCTGAAAAAAAATCGAGTTCTTTTTTTTATATGAAAGATGACATCGTTGTGTAATTGTCATCAAATATACCTTTGATTTTTTACTGGCCATATGCTTTACTGAGCATATTCGTTAATGAAAAATTTTGCAAATTAACTGATGATAAGGAAGGTAATTCTCTCATCATCCCTGCAGTTTTTGAAACCTCAAAAGTAAGGTTTTAACTTTTGATCGAAAATGTCTGTTTATTGAAGATTATCTGTTGAGCAAATTTGACTTAGTAAATTGTTTTATTGCAGTTTATAAATTGTAGTGTAAATGGGAATTCAAAAACTCTGTGTAGGCAGACACTGAAATTAAATTTCAATTGAAATTACTTTTTCTGGCTGACAGTTTGCTGTTCATATTTCCAGGGCGAATATTGGATTAGGAACGGATTTCCCAGGCGGGTATCACTTGTTAAAAAATTCTATGTTGAATTTTATCAAGTACCTGATATGTGGTTCAGCTCATAAAAAAAATCTGCTAATGTACAGATTATGTTGTGCAGAAATTAGAGTTAGGGTTTTAATGTTGTGTTGGATTTTTTAAAGTTTTGTAACCTTTTAATGTTTTGTTGAGTTTTTGAAGACCTGCTTCAATACAGCTTCCTGCGATGTTGCAAAAGCCGCTGAGACTTAAATTGCTTTTTCTTTTTATTTCCTTGATGCTCTGAAAACAAACATTTAGCCTTCAAAAGATGGGTTTTGTGACTCTGATGCTGACACATATAAATCTGGATCTCTCCTTGATAGAGATTTTCAGTATTTTGGGGGACATTTCTGAAACCCATACCAAGCTTTGTTTGTCTGACGTCTTCATATATATATGAGCTAGACAAGCTATTAAAACTGCAATTTCCTTGCGTACTTTGTTATTAAGCAAAACCATGTTCTTCTTCATTTCTTCTTCATTTCTTCTTCATTGCTTCCAATATAAACTTGTTTTTTTATATTGTTTATGGTTTTGTCTAAGAATATTATCTAAATGAAACTGCTAAAGTGATACAGTAATTCTTTCATGTTTACTTTTTTTTATTCAAATTGTTACTAAGTATCCAAGCTGATGGAATTGCAAGCAGTTAGCTATTCTTGTTTTTAATCTTATCAAAGTGAATTGCAACTGCAATCTTCTTATTGCATTTGCTCCTATTCTTGTATTTTTTTGTGGTGATTTTGTTTCAACCTTTTATTTGTTCGTATTATTTGCATTTTCGGACTACTGTTCTCATTTGGAGTGTTATTTTCACAACGTTTTGATGGACATAACTTTCGACTTTCTACAGGTGTATTTTGTCGAACTCGGGAATCTTTCTGTCAAACTAAGGAATCTGCATGGAATTTCAAAAGGAATCCTTTATTTAATCCATGGGAATACCATGCTTTCATTCCTTCAGGCATAACTGGGCAGAAGTACTTAGTAATTCGCAATTGTATATTTAAGTATTGCCTCTACTAAGGATTGAACCTTCAACGTCCAGAAGAGTGTAACTTACAATTGAATCTACTAAGTACTTTGTCCTTTACAGAATAAGTCCTTGGGACCTTGTGAAAATAGCATTCAAAATGAGAACAGTAGTTTGAAGAATTACAATAATACAAGTATTCAAATAATACAAATATTTAAATAATACAAATATTTAAATAATATAAATATTCAAATAATATAAATATTTAAATAATACAAATATACAAATAATACAAATATTTAAATAATACAAATATTCAAATAATATAAATATTCAAATAATACAAATATTCAAAATACACAAATATTAAAATAATATAAATATTCAAATAATATAAATATTCAAATAATACATTTATTTAAATAATACAAAAATTCAAATAATAAAAATATATAAATAATATAAATATTCAAATAATACAAATATTCAAATAATACAAAAATTTAAATAATACAAATATTCAAATAATATAAATATTCAAATAATACAAATATTCAAATAATACAAATATTCAAATAATAAAAGTATTCAAATAATACAAATATTCAAATATTCAAATAATACAAATATTCAAATAATACAAATATTCAAATATTTAAATAATACAAATATTCAAATAATATAAATATTCAAATAATACAAATATTCAAAATACACAAATATTAAAATAATATAAATATTCAAATAATATAAATATTCAAATAATACATTTATTCAAATAATACAAAAATTCAAATAATAAAAATATATAAATAATATAAATATTCAAATAATACAAATATTCAAATAATACAAATATTTAAATAATACAAATATTCAAATAATATAAATATTCAAATAATACAAATATTCAAATAATACAAATATTCAAATAATAAAAGTATTCAAATAATACAAATATTCAAATATTCAAATAATACAAATATTCAAATAATACAAATAATCAAATAATATAAATATTCAAACAATACAAATATTAAAATAATATAAATATTCAAGTAATACAAATATTCAAATAATACAAATATTCTAATAATGCAAATATTCAAATAACACAATATTCAATGTAATACAAATATTCAATGTAATACAAATATTTAAATAATATAAATATTTTAATAATATAAATATTTAAATAATATGAATAATCAAATAATATGAATATTCAAATAATACAAATATTCAATGTAATACAAATATTCAAATAATATGAATAATCAAATAATATGAATATTCAAATTATACAAATAATCAAATAATACAAATATTCAATGTAATACAAATATTCAATGTAATACAAATATTTAAATTATATAGATATTCAAATAATATAAATAATCAAATAATATAAATATTCAAATAATACAAATATTCAAATAATACAAATATTTTAATAATACAAATATTCAAATAATACAAATAATCAAATAATACAAATATTGAAATAATACTAATATTCAAACAATACAAATATTCAAATCATACAAATAGTCAAATAATACAAATATTCAAATAATACAAATATTCAAATAATACAAATATTCAAATAATATAAATATTCAAATAATACAAATATTCAAATTATACAAATATTCAAATAATACAAATATTCAAATAATACTAATATTCAAATAATACAAATATTCAAATAATACTAATATTCAAATAATACAAATATTCAATGTAATACAAATATTCAAATAATATAAATAATCAAATAATACAAATATTCAATAATACAAATATTCAAATGATACAAATATTCAATGTAATACAAATATTCAAGTAATATAAATAATCAAATAATACAAATATTCAATAATACAAATAATCAAATAATACAAATATTCAATGTAATATAAATAATAAAATAATACAAATATTCAATGTATTACAAATAATAAATTAATATAAATATTTAAATAATATAAATAATCAAATAATACAAATATACAAAGAATACAAATATTTAAATAATACTAATATTTAAATAATACAAATATTCAAATAATATTAATAATCAAATAATACAAATATTCAATGTAATACAAATATTCAATGTAATACAAATATTAAATGTAATACAAATATCCAATGTAATACAAATATTCAAATAATACAAATATTCAAATAATACAAATATTCAAATAATACAAATATTCAATGTAATACAAATATTCAAATAATACTAATATTCAATGTAATACAAATATTCAAATAATACAAATATTCAATGTAATACAAATATTCAAATAATACAAAGATTCAATGTAATACAAATATTCAAATAATACTAATATTCAATGTAATACAAATATTCAAATAATACAAATATTCAATGTAATACAAATATTCAAATAATACTAATATTCAATGTAATACAAATATTCAAATAATACAAATATTCAATGTAATACAAATATTCAAATAATACAAAGATTCGAATTATACAAATATTCAAATGATACTAATATTCAAATAATACAAATATTTAAATAATACAAATAATCAAATAATACAAATATTCAAATAATACAAATATTTAATGTAATACTAATATTCAATGTATTACAAATATTCAATGCTATACAAATATTCAAATAATACAAATATTTAAATAATATAAATAATCAAATAATATAATTATTCAAATAATATAAATATTCAAACAATACAAATATTCAAATAATACAAATAATAAAATAATACAAATAATCAAATTATACAAATATTCAAATAATACTAATATTCAAATAATACAAATATTCAAATAATACAAATATTCAAATAATACAAATATTCAAATAATACAAATAATCAAATAATATAAATATTCAAATAATACAAATATTCAAATAATAGAAATATTCAAACAATACAAATATTCAAATAATATAAATATTCAAGTAATACAAATATTCAAATAATACAAATATTCTAATAATGCAAATATTCAAATAATACAATATTCAATGTAATACAAATATTCAAATAATACAAATAATCAAATAATACAAATATTCAAATAATACAAATATTCAAATAATACAGATATTCAATGTAATACAAATATTCAATGTAATACAAATATTCAATGTAATACAAATATTCAAATAATATAAATATTCAAATAATACAAATATTCAAATAATACAAATATTCAAATAATATAAATATTCAAATAATATAAATATTCAAATAATACAAATATTCAAATAATACAAATATTCAAATAATACAAATATTCAAATAATACAAAGATTCAAATAATACAAATATTCAAATAATACAAATATTCAAATAATACAAACATTCAAATAATGCAAATATTCAAATAATACAAATATTCAAATAATACAAATATTCAAATAATACAAAGATTCGAATTATACAAATATTCAATAATACAAATATTCAAATAATACAAATATTCAAATAATACTAATATTCAAATAATACAAATATTCAAATAATACAAATATTTAAATAATACAAATATTTAAATAATAAAAATAATCAAATAATCAATCGTTATTTCACAAATTTAGAAACTTTTATTAGTTATTAAAAATTCCGATACAGAATCTTGAAAATCAAACTTTTATACACTATTTTAATCGTTGGTAACCATGTTGTTATTTTTATTATAACACTATAACTATATTTATTTTTTAATAAATGTTATTATACCCATAAGTGATGATCTGTGTTTGTAGTGTTAGAAAGCTCCCAGACAGTGGCGGCTCTTGGCTAAGATTATTGGGGGTGCTGCTTCATAAAATTATGTTTTTTTAATAGGCTCATTTTTAATTTTGCCATTTAACTTATTATCATGGTTGACAAGACAGTTTTTGTGGTTTTTAACTTTTACATTCAGATGAATATATTTCGGCTCAAACAAAAGTTATTGATTATTAAGCACCATTAGAATCAACACACTTTTGTCAATGCAAAACAAGTGTATTGATTGCCTTAAACTCTTTTGCTCTGGTGGCAATAAATTCACTGAAGGCGTTTTTGATATTGCTTAGGTTTTTGAACCATTTCTCATGCAGAATATTGTTGAGATGCTTGAAAAAATGGTAGTCGGTATGTAAGAGGCTGGAGAGTATGGCGGATGAGGCAGAATTTTGTAGACCAACTTATTTAACTTCTGCAGGGTCGGTATTGTCGTGGAGAAGAATTGGGCCTTCTCTGTTGCTAGGCGTTTTTGTCGAAGTTTCTGATGCATTTCACCCAATTATTGACAGTACTTGTCCGCCGTAATGGTTTCGCCGGCATTCAAAAAATTTTAATGGACGAGACCGATCACAGACCACCAAACAGTCAGCATAACCTTCTTTTGGTGCAACTCTGTTTTCGGGAAGTGTCGTGGACCTTCGTCTGTGTCTTATCACTGAGCTGATCGTCACTGGTTGTTGTAAAGGATCCACTTTTAATCGCAAGTCAAAAACTCAATCAAAAGTTTTATAAAAATCCAAGGCATCAATTTTTTTTTAATAAGCACAAAAGTTTCAATTTTAGCCATTTTAACCCAAAAGGCACGTCTAGGGGAGCAACTGAAGTTTTCCCGGAAAATCCGTTCTGTTACTTTTTTACTCATATCATGTTGAATGTTTGTGCAAAATTTTTTAAAATTCAAAGCCATAGTTATTAAGAAAAGTGCGGACAGATGAACAAACGAACGGACAAGGGTGAATTTACAAATCCACCCTCTTTTTGTCAGGGGACCAAAAAAAGTATTTGGGCATTATTAGCTAAAATCGAAACCAATAACAAAACTGTAGCATCCAAACCTACTGTACCAATATGACACGAATATGAATAGATTAAAAATTAAAAATAAACTAAGATGAATGTAAAAAATGTATAAAGATTTTTTTTTTCAATTGTGACCCATAAAAGAATGGTCTGTAAAAAATACAATCATTTGAAGCCTCTCTGCAACTTTTAGTTTCGGAGGAGATAGAGTTTGAAAATATGGAGACAGATAGACATATAGCCTTTTATCTATTAGATTTACAGCGTTCACTCTTAAACTAATTAATCGACCATTATAAAATTTTTAACACAGCTATGCGAGGAGTAAAGTGTCTAAATGTGGGCTATATTTTGTTTAAGTCATTAGACACTAATGAAGAAAGATTCCCTGAATTTCAGTTTGTTTTTAAAACTCACTAGTGGGAGTAGGGGAGCTTTGCCCAGGCATAAAATACACTTGAATATGATATTTTAATTTGTCCAGATTTCTTATATATTATTATAGAGTTGTGATTTCAAAAGAAAAAAAAGTATTTGCATGCTATCAGCTAGAATCGAAACGTGACACGCATATGAACTGATTAAAAATTAAAAATTAAAAATAAACTAAGATGACTGTACAAATTGCATAACGATTTTTCAATTTTGATCTATTTTTGACCCCTTAAAAACCATTTAACCTATAAAGGAATGTACAGAGCTCACTCCTAAACTAATTAATCAATCATTATGAATTTTTTAACACAGCTGCTAGGAGTAAAGAGTCCAAATGTAGGCTATATTTCGTTAAAGTCATTAGACACTAATGAAGAAAGATTC
Source organism: Euprymna scolopes (assembly GCF_053919585.1). Lineage (NCBI taxonomy): Eukaryota > Metazoa > Mollusca > Cephalopoda > Sepiida > Sepiolidae > Euprymna > Euprymna scolopes. The sequence goes on from NC_136504.1 coordinate 67,611,432, forward strand.
CTTGAATTTCACTTTTTTAAAACTCACTAAAGGGAGGGGGGCAGGCGTAAAATATGCTTAAATATATTTTAATTTGTCCAGATTTTGTATATATTATTAAAGAATCGTGCTTTCAAAAGAAAAAAAAATAGTATTTAAGTGCTATCAGATAGAATTGAAACCATAGCAGTCAAATGTGACACGCATATGAACTGATTAAAAATTAAAATGAAAAATAAACCAAGATGAATGTACAAAATGTACAATGATTTTTTCAATTTTTACACATTAAAAACCCCTTTTTTATTTACTCTTTTGTTATATTCCTAAATACTTAGGAAATAAAGACAAACATGAGTTACACCGAGTGGTATGTGTAATGGGGTTTATTTATAATACAGAAACGTAAGGCTGCTCGCCTAAGGTAAATAGAAGTACATAGTAACAAGTATGGGGAAGAAAGTCTGATAATCAACACGTAAGACTATCCGTCTTACTGCGACTGCTTGTCTGCCGCTGTCTGCCGCTGTCTGCCAAACAGTCCAATATATATATACAGTTTGTAACCGGTGTATAGCCAGTTATGTTCCTTCACAACACCTCCCCCTGAAGCTGAAATCTTCCTGATTTTAGCTTAAATACCTCTTCCTTTTAGGGTCAGGGCTTAATCTCCTGGTAACTTTTCTCTTTCTTGCGCTTTTCCTTCTGGTCAGCGTTACCCGGGGTAAAGGTTTCTGTCCAGCCCGTATGGTCGGTTCAGGCGAAATATTCATTGTTTGCGGTACACACGCTGGTTTTGGTATATCAAAAATATCGCACAATGTTTCCATTGGTGTCTCTTCCACATTTGGAGACAGTCTGGGACGTATTTGATTTCTGTGTCTTTTGCAGACAAAACTTAATCCTTGGATGGTATAGACCATGCTCCCAATCCTTTTTTTGATAATACCTTCAACCCACTGATTTCGTCCATTTTGAAAATTTTTGAAATATACATTTTCACCTGGGGAGAAGCACTTGGTATTAAGGTTTTCTTTTTTGAAAACTTTCTTTTTCTCTGGTAGCAGCCTATCGAAGACAGATCTTATCTTTCTTGCAAACATTAGCTCAGCCGGGGAAGAATTGACATTATTATTAGGATTTGGTGTCACCCTGTAAATTGCTAAAAATGTTTGAATACATTGTTCGTCTGTGTCCGTAGTAAGATTTTTCTTAAGTGCCCTTTTAAACGTATCTACAAATTTTTCGGCCAACCCATTCGATCGTGGATGGTACACAGGTGTTGTCATATGTAGAATATTTAGTGAGTCACAGAATTCTTTGAATTCATGAGCAGTAAATGCTGTTCCATTATCGCTCACTAAGGTTTTTGGCACTCCAAAACGGCTAAAAATTTCATTAAGCGCACTCACAGTGTTTTTTGCTGTTGGATGTCTAAACTTAAATATTTCTGTCCATTTTGAAAAAGAATCTACAATAATCAAGTAAAAATAACCATTTATAGGTCCCGCATAATCAATATGCAGACGTGACCAGGGTAGGTCCGTCTTTGGCCATGGCGTCGTTTTTACTGGAGGATCTCAAGCTGCTAATTGACATCCTCTGCATGTCTTGACACATTTTTCAACTTCCTTGTCCATACCAGGCCAGTACACATATCCTCTCATAAGGGATTTCATTCTCGAAATGCCCGGATGACCTGTATGAAATTCCTTCAGAATTTTCCCCTGTAACGTTAGTGGAATTACGATCCTCTCACCATACATGAGCACATCTTCACAGATGGAAAAAGGCGTTGTTTGATCTACCTTTTTATTTTTTTTTATCCATCCCAATTGATTTTTCATTTTCTTAATGAAAATGTCATTTACTGCCTCTTTTTTTATTTTTTCGAAAGTTACCGGAAGTTCACGTATCATATTACACATTGAACTTGTACATTCACTTTCGTCTTTAAGCGCAGCAATTACCGTTTCTTCGAAACTTTCGCTTCTTTTAGGGATCAACCGTGATAATGCATCTGCGTGTCCTAACTTTTTTGAGGATACATGTTCCATCTTAAACTGATAGTTTAAGAGGGTTACAGCCCATCGCTGTAATCGATTCGCAGTATGTGTGGGAATGCCTTTCTTTGATCCAAATATGGTAAGTAGGGGTTTATGGTCGGTTTGCAAAATAAAAGATCGTCCATGGAGAAATCGATTGTACTTTGTAATTCCAAATATTATCGACAGCGCCTCTTTTTCAATTTGGCTGTAATTTTTCTCCGCTGCAACCAACGTTCTTGAAGCATGGGCGATAGCTTTTGTCCTACCATCCTCATACTTGTGAAGTAATACAGCGCCAACACCGTAATCACTGGCGTCCGTTGCTAGTATTAGTTCCTTTTCTGGATTGAAATGTGCCAATGCTAAGTCTGACAGTAGACATCTTTTGATATTTTGGAAAGCAGATTCACATTCCTTATTCCAGTTCCATTTAACACCCTTTTTCAGTAACTCGTTAAGAGGAGCCCTTAAATTATGTATGTTAGGGATGTAAATTGCATAGTATTGAACTAATCCCAAAAACGATTTTAATTTTGTCACTGAATCTGGAGCAGGCATCTTTTCAATTGCTTCAGTCCTTTGTGGATCCGGTCTTCGACCCTCTTTGTCGATTATTTGACCTAGATATTTAATTTTTTTCATAAAAAAATCGCATTTTTCTGGGCTCAATTTAAAACCAAATTCCTGTATTCTTTTGAATACTTCTTTTACATGCTTCTTATGATCTTGCAAATTTTCACTTTTAATTAGGATATCGTCAAGGTAGGCCATTGAAAATTCCAACCCTGCCAGCATCGTGTCCATAATTTGCTGGAAAATAGCAGGAGCAACCTTTAATCCAAAAGGAAGCCTCTTTAGCTTAAAAATGCCCTTATGAGTATTTATGCCTAAGTATTTGGAGCATTCATCGCTGATCTTAATTTGCAAGTAAGCATCTGAGAGGTCTATCTTAGAAAAAATTTTTCCTCCGTTAAGCTTAGAGAACAGATCTTCTGCGGACGGAAGGGGATAATTATGGTCCAATAGACAGTCATTTAAACCCGTTGAAAAATCTCCACAGACCCTTATTCTGTTATTTTTTTTCTTTACATACACGGTTGGACTTGCCCAATCTGTGTGGTTAACTTTTTCAATGACTTCCAGTTGTTGAAGTCTATCCAACTCTTTTTCGATTGCGTCCATCGCTGAAAAAGGCACATTCCTTTTAGGTTTGAATACTGGAGTGGCATTTTTCTTTAATTCAAATTTTGCCTCTGTCTTAATACAGAGTCCTAGTCCTTCGGCAAAAACATTGGGAAATTCAGTTTTCAAATCCTTCAGGAAGTCTTCCCTTTGGTTTGCTTTTTCTGCAGTTAAAACGTTACAAAACGAATTTATGGGTTTCTCCCATAAATTAAACAGGACAATCCAATCTACCCCAAACAGGCATGTATTCTTTCCTGGTACGACGTACACTTTGGATTTATGAGTCTGGTTAGCGAATGTCACTTTGCATTTTAATTCTCCCTTGAACTCTAATCTTTTGCCGCACACACTTCTCGCCGTCTTTCTGGTTTTCGTTAATTCAGGTCGACCTATCCTTTTCCATATATCTTCATTTATAATACTAATATCTGCACCGCTATCCAGAAGCAATGTAACCAGATGTCCATTTATCCGAACATCAACATATTTCCGTCTTTCGCAGCTTTTTTCTTTATTCATGCGAAGCGTATTTACATTATCGGTCCCTTGTCTTTTCTTCTGGGCACAGTATGTTCCCTTGTGACCTCTGAGACCACATTCATAACATATTTTGTTCCTAAACCAGCAGGTCTTATTGTTGTGTCTTAAACTACCACAACATTTACACTTTAGCTTTGGGTCTTTGTATCCTTTAAGGATCCTGTGTTCTTGGAACCTGGACTTTCTTGTGGTCTCTTGCCTTTTTACTTGCTGCACCTTAAAAATATTTTTCTCTTCAATGCGAGTGTTGTCTTTCTTTATGTTAATCAGACGTTGACACTCTTCAGTGACTTTTTGCAATGTTATGTTAGGATCCGCCTCCATAATTGTTAGGATCCGTGAACGTATATCTTTGTCCCTTGGTGCTGTGAGACCTTGTACAAAGATTAAACATTTAAATTGGTCTGCGGAAATTTCATTCAATTTAAATGATTCGCATAAACAGTTCACAGTGCAAGCATATTCTAGATAGTCTTCAGCTTCTGCCTTCTGAATGTTCAAACATTTGTATCTAGAGTGAAATAGGCTATCCCTTTTATCAAATATTTTCGACAAGGTACTAATTGTTTCCTCGAACGAAACCTCCTCCGTTTTTTTTGGTAGAATTAGATTTGCATACTTGGTGTTTTCATCAGTACCCAGTTTTTGTAGTAGCAGGGTAACTTTTTCCTCATCGGTCCAGTCTAAACATCTTTTCGTAAAAATTGTTTCGTATCTTCTGTAGTATGCAGGGAAAGTAACACCAGTATCCGGGGAGTAACGAAATTCCGTTAGTGAATTTGAAATACCCTCGGCAGAAAAATTAGTCTTCTTCCCGGTCGACGTTAGAATTAGCTTTTCTAAATTCTTTTGCTGTGTCGACATTTGTCGTTGTAGTATGTTTGTTTGTTCTTGTTGTGCCTCTAAAGTTTTTTGTGTTCTTTCTTGTTGTTGTTGCAGCTGTTGCTGTAGCTGTTGTTGTTGAATTTGTTGTTGTTGTTGTTGTTGCGCTAAAAATTGTTGAGTCATTTTTGTCTGTTCCTGGATGCTAAGGGCTAGAGCCTTAGTTAACTCTGCTAATTGTTCCATGTTAGCTTCTAGTACAAAAATGTCTTTTCGAATTCTACACAATAATTCCAAAGAAAAATCGTAAATTTACGTATATCGTAAATTAGTAGCAATATGCAGACACAACACGTTTCAACAAAGTTCATCCATAGTAATTCAACAGGCTTTGTAAAATAATTCTTTTTTTTTTTTTTTTTTTTTTTTTTTTTTTCAACAACGTAAGTTCATACACAAAATATTTCTTACTTCCCACGACAAATAGTTCCAATTATTTATATAAAGGCAATAACAAACAATTAATTTTCCAAAAAAAAAAATATATGGCTGCCGTTCCCACGTGGCATAAAATGGTACAATAGTCGTTGTATTTATATTTTTTCTTTCGAAACTCGTAATCCTTTAGTGTAGTTTCGAATTCAACTTGCGACCATTTTTTTTTTTTTTTACTTGTCAAAATAAATATAAATTCCACTTTACCTTGAACATGTTTCTATAATTTCTTGTGAGTTCTTTACGAAGAAAAATCCGTACTTTTCGCTACTTTAGGTAGGAAAAATTTTTAAATTCATTGACGCACGTGGTCAAAAATCCTTGTGTAGTTTGTTTTTTTCGTAAAACAAAAAATCCTTGCATTGTACACAGTCCTTGGTACGGTAATTTATCTCTGTTAAGAGAAAGAACATCCTTTCGTCGCCATTGTTATATTCCTAAATACTTAGGAAATAAAGACAAACGTGAGTTACACCGAGTGGTATGTGTAATGGGGTTTATTTATAATACAGAAACGTAAGGCTGCTCGCCTAAGGTAAATAGAAGTACATAGTAACAAGTATGGGGAAGAAAGTCTGATAATCAACACGTAAGACTATCCGTCTTACTGCGACTGCTTGTCTGCCGCTGTCTGCCAAACAGTCCAATATATATATACAGTTTGTAACCGGTGTATAGCCAGTTATGTTCCTTCACAACATCTTTAAAAACTAAAGACCCATAAAGGAATAGTCCCTAAAAAGTCCAATCATTTGAAGCCCCTAGCACGACTCTGCAACTTTTAGTTTTCGAGGAGATAGAGTTTGAAAATATGGAAACAGACAGACAGACAGACATATAGCCTTTTATATATTAGATTAATTGTAATTCCTAACCAGCATTTGCAAGGAGTCGTTTTATTTTCGCTTTTTGTATCGCTATTTCTAACAATGCCGTTTTTCATTGGATGAATTTTTTTTTTTTTTTAAATAGGGTGAGGAGGATATGGCATTACTAAATCAAAGAATGACAAAATCCCTATTTCATTTCTGAGAGCAGAGTTAAACACAATGTGAGTTTTTTAATGTTGAAGAAATTTATAGAAATGAGATGTCACTTCTATATATTAGTAGTATGTAGTCAAAACCATTGCATAACATGAAGAACAAAACTTCTTTATAACAACAACAAAATTTATTTAATTATTTGCACTGTAGGTAGAAGAAAGTTGGATAATGCCCAAGAAAGAATGGAAAGTTAGAAAGTTCTTTGGGTCCCAGGAAGTCTATCAGCAGTTATCTTCAGACTAAGTTAGTCAATGCTTGAATGTCCAGTGGACAGAGACAAGAGAGAGAGAGAGAGAGAGAGAGAGAGAGAGAGAGAGAGAGAGAGAGAGAGAGAAAAAGAAAGAGGGGGGGGTCTTTACTTGTTGCTTCTAGTGTTCTCTCTGCTGACCGACCATGATTCTCCAAAGGGATTGAAGTAGTCCATCAGGAGATAAATAAGGCCAATGCACTTTGAAAGCTGATTGGTCAGTGTGTAACCAAATCACCTAGCAGGGAAATTTCTTTGTGAGAGAAAAAAAGTCTCTATTTATAAATTCTACAAATTCAACTCTGTAAAATAAAGAGTAATTTTGGACTGGGACAAAAATAAAAATTGCCTATGTTTCAAGGACAGAAGATGAATAGTTTCTTAACAGATACTACACTTTGTTCCTAGCCCAAATCCACACAAAGTTAATTATTTTTTTATTGTTTTATGAACAAATCAACAATGCAAAATAATGTGTTTGTAAAGAATGAGAATTCAAAGCATTTGTGAATGTTCTAGTGAGAGATAGAGGTTTGTCTGTAAGGAGAAATTAAGTAGATGTTTGCCTGGCACTCTGTACGTTAATGCATGTGTTATGAATAGGTATGAATATATATTGTATGTGTGCGTGTGTGTGTGTGTGTGTGTGTGTGTGTGTGTGTGTGTGTGTGTGAGCATGTGCGCATTGGCATGCTTTTATTAGTGAAAGAGTGTACATGTGTTCATTTCAGCTGGTGCCATATGCCTTTTTAGTCGTGCGAGATTAAACTTCTATGTATTAGTAGTAAATGAAAACATAACATTGAAGGAAAAACAAAGCCTCCTTTAATACAACAACGAAAGCATTTATTTCGGTAAGATAAAGTTGGACAGTGTCCGAGTGAGGAAAAGGAAGAGTTGAAAGTTTTTAGGCTATTGAAGTTTGGTTAAAAGTTATCTTCAGGTGAAGATCGTTAATGCTGAAGTTTCCAATGGACAGGACCAGGAGAAAGAGAGAAAGAGAACGAGAGAGAATGAGAATGAGAAAGAAAGAGAAAAAGAATGAGAGAGAAAGAAAAAGAGAGCAAGAGAGAGAGAGAGGAAGGGATGTCTTTTTTAGATGCTTCTAGGGTTCTCTCTGTTGATCAACTGTGATTCTCAAAGAAACTGAAAAAATTCAAAGGACAGATAGAATCAATGTGTCCTGCAAGTTGATTCGTCAGTGTGTGGTCAAATCACCCAGCAGGGACATTAACTCACAAGAGAAAAAAAGTTTTTTTTATTTTATTTATGACTACTGCACATTGTTACATTTCTTTTCTCAGGTATCTTGCACAAAAGCGAGTAGGAAAATTTACTAGTAAAAATGTGCCAACCAGTTTTCTCCCTATCATCTGAAAACCTATGGAGGGGAAATTTTCGAATAACATCGAACTGTGTATGGCCTTATGAAACTAAATTTCGTGAATTGTGACTGAATGTATTAATGGCAGGTTAATATAGGCATGCATAAATATAAGGCAGAAACAAATAGAATAAGAACACGGATCTGGAGAAAAATATGTATTTTATAATTTTTTGTTGTTTTTTATTTATTTATTTATTTATTTTGTAAAATAAACCAAATGACGAAGAAGAGGAAAGAAGAAAAATAATTAAATTCCAATTGTGATGAGAAAGGAGAGTCAATCAAAGTTGTGGATTACAGAGCACAATTCCATATTACAGCCTCCATATTACCATTTTTCTTCAACGAAGAAAATGAAAAAGAGATGAAAAATAATAATTTCACGATGGTGATTAAAAAGGAGTGTCAATCAAAGTTTTGGATTACAGGACTCAATCCAATATTATATCTTCAAGGAAGAATACTAAAGCTGCTTTCAGGACTGCCAGCAACCACTGTAAAAGAGTAATAAAAAATGCGAGAGAACTATATGCTCAATCCGTTAAATCCAAAGTAGCTGAGCAGCGGCTTGGTTCCCACCAGTTCTGGCAAATAGCAAACAGGATCTTGAACAGAAGTATGCGTTCTATCCCAACTATCATCAATGGACCTGAAGTCATCTCGTCAGCATCAGACAAGGCCAGGCTATTTGCCAAGAACTTTGCAGCTACCCTATGCGACAAAGGCCATCAACTCCCCTTATTTCTTCCTATAACAGACAACACGCTATGCAAAATACAAATATCTGTGCGTGAGGTCACCAAGCTAATCAAGAACCTTGATTCCAATAAAGCAACTGGCCCTGACGGCATTCCAGTTATAGTACTGAAAAAGCTCCAACCAGAACTTGCCCCCATACTTACCAAACTGTTTAAGCATTGCCTTAAGGAGAAGTGATTTCCAACACCCTGGAAAACCTCATCAGTATGCCCTGTATTTAAGAATTCGGGTGAAAAGTCATCTCCCTCTCAGTACAGACCAATAAGTCTCCTGTGTGTCATGTGTAAGTTGTTGGAATCCATATTAAATAAAGAAGTAGTCAACCACCTCAACAGAAACAACCTTCTTAGTGACATGCAATATGGTTTCCGCTCTGCAAGATCTACAGCAGATGTATTTATACATGTATGTGGTTATATCTCATAGGATTAGTGAATCTCTTGACAAAGGCTTCCTTTCCAGGGCAATTGCTCTTGACATATCGAAGGTCAATATTTTGATCAACACACGGAGATCTCACCTACAACCACATTCATAACAGAGTTGAAAGACAAAATGTCTCGTCTAAATTTCACACTCAGCAGGAGGACAGACAGACAATTTTATATCCCAAAAGATCTTCACACCACCAAACATGTATTTGTCAGGAACGACTCAGGAAAAAGTCATTTTGTCCAAATTATTTGGGTCTATACCCAGTTCTGGACAGGCAGGATAAATATTTCACTGTTTCAAAAAACGAGAAAAGAGACACCATCGCGTTGGGCCGACTTAAACCGGCATACATAGATGAAGATTTTCAAATCATTCCCTCACTGAAGCAACCTCTTATAAAACCTACTGTTGTACAGAACGCTGACGCGACTACCAAAACAAAAACTGGCAGGAAAGTACACTGGCCAAAACGTTTCAAGGAATATGTTACATATTGAAAAATAGAGAAAAACAGTTTTATATCTTTTGTTTTACATCTGGGGGGAGTATTTATGCAGTCACTCACTCACTCACACACACACACACACACACACACACACACACACACGCGCGTGCAAATAAACGAACGGTTATTCATTTAAATTTCCCTGCGCATTTTGCACAAAAGTAACGGCATAATTTCAACTTTTCTCACAATAACAAAAGTAAAATGAACATATTTCTGGCGGACGTAGTTGATGACAATATCACGTGACACAAGCGACCAATGAGAAAATTTAGAAGATTGTGTTTTTAATGCTTTTCCGAAAACCAAAATATCAGCAGTAGCAATCTTGTTTTGGAGCCGGTTCAAAATGTATAAAAACGCATAAAAAATTCTTTCTTCCCTTCTTTTTCTCTTTTTCTCACTTCGATATCACTCAAGAACATGCCTCTCGTTTTCATAACATCGTCGCTGTCAAAGCCGTCAAAACCATAATTGCACATGCCTGCGGGCACTCAAAAATCACACTTATGCATGCACACATGCACCCATTTCGCACATTTTCTAATTAATAACAACGAATTACTTTCCTCACGAATTACTTTCCTCATGGGACTTTTGAATAAGGCGAATTTTGCCAGTTAAAATACGAACCTTAAAATAAGGACATTATTTTCACACAAGACTTTTACCTTCTAACGTTATTAATTCAACGAAGGACTTTCATCTAACATTCTAATCATAATGATTTCGCAAGAACTTTCACCGATCGGACCTTTGCTTATTCATCTTGCTGTTTTTGTTAAAACAAAATAAATGCGGTGCAGAGCATTTTAAACCATAAGGAGGTTTCATTTTGTTTTATTCCTTCTTTTTAATTATGTAAGGGACCAGGATATAATACCCTAGCTCGCCACAAGAAAATAATGAAACGAATGGAATTGAAGGAAACAAAGACTCAATTGATGGATGAGATAAACGTGTTGTTTATTTACTGTTGAAAGAATGTTTTAGATATAACATGTGTTCATGTCCGCGTGTGTGTAACCAATGTTTGTTGCAGGACTGGTGGTGTAGAAAGAATAGGAAATGTGTGTTCATCTCAAGTTCGGGTCATTATCGTTTGTTCGTGCGTGGGAAGAGAAATAAGTGTTGTAGTGGAAATTGGAATGATAGTCCAGCGTGTAGACAAAGAAGAGGATATGAGAGTTGACGTCAGTTAGCAGTCAGCTACGCGAAGGTGTTCTCAGGGACCAGTAGTAGATAGAGAGAGAAAGAGTGAAAAGGCATACATACGGTCTGTTAGCTCGTGCCCCATACATAGTTATAAGTGGGCGTGAGGTACGCGTGTACACGCGCCGAAACGGCGGCTGCTAGCATGCGCCGAAACGGCAGCTGCTAGCGCGCCGACCAGCCAACTAGGAGGTTAGTCTCGAAAAAAAAGAAGCCGGTTGTTGCTCTTTGTTTTATACTCGTTTCCGGTGGTCTTTTGTGCATGTGTGTATTTCCTTAGAAAGCGGAAGTGACGTCGTCCATGTATGCGTTCGTGTGCGCGTGTCTGAGTACATGTGTATACGTTAGCATGTGTGTATATATACGTGAATGTAAGTGTATGTACACGAACGTGAATATATGTATGTGTGTAGACATGGGCGTGTATGTTTGTGTGTGCGTATGTATATGACATAGCTTGAAATGTGAATGTGTGTTTTTGTGCGAGACTAGAAAAGACTCGCACAATTATTATGTTGTTTGGGACAAAGAGATTTAATTTCACTTAAACTTCTTTTCCCCTACAATTCTTAATAAGGGTCCCTGAATCTTGGAATAGACTTCTAAGAGAGTAAATGCGCCAACAACGCAGAAATGCAAGATGAATTTGGACAGGTGAGGTGCTGTGTGTAAATTTCTAACACTTTTTCTTTATATGGTAAGGGAAGCACAATTGTTTTATTTTTTTGCTAAATTAATAGAATTTAATTGAATATTTGAACCTCTAATTAAAGCCAGTTGAAAAAAATTTATTAATTACTGTGTGACTCTTCGAATTTTGAAAATAATTTCGAAGCATTTTAATTTTCTATTCGATAGTTTATATGCTTTCAAATTCCTTTCAAAATTTGAAGTGTCACGAAGTAATTAATTTCTCTCTCTCTCTCTCTCTCTCTCTCTCTCTCTCTCTCTCTCTCTCTCTCTCTCTCCTTCACACACACACACACACACACACATACATACACTAAAATTAAAATAGATGGTTTGTGTACAAAGAAACGGAAATGCATTGTGGGGGATTTAATTTCGTAATTAAATTTTATTTGTTTAAATAGGATTCTTAAACTGTTTGTTTTTTAGCATTTTACGCTATTGTATGTTTTTATTTCAATAAAAAATCGATAAAAAAATAATAATCTGTAAGTCACGTAAAGGCGAGAAACATACACATTGCTGTAGATATTTTAGTATTGTGAAAACCAAGCGAAATAGCTGAAATATTCCAGTGCTTCCTATGCTACGATTGAACCAAAGTCTTACTCCAAGAATGAAGCTGATTGCGTACTGGAAATTGTCAACGATAGCAACTACTACTAATACTACTCCTCTGATTTTATTGCAACCTCGTTTATCCTTTTCTACTCTTACCACTGCCACGGATAAAAACATCTTGAAGCAGCAGCAGCGATGCAGGTATAAAAGCGGTGCACCTCTCTACGCGCGTTTGTCACTTCCGAGCACGTCCGAGTGAGATAGAAAGAGAGAGGTGCGACTATCTCAGATATGCTATGTCGGTTCTGTTAGGAGTGTTCCTCATCTGCGTCCTTTATGGAGTGATTCGTCTGCTTAACCTGTGCAGCCCTTCCCTCTCTCCGGAACTTTATTACACTCAGAAATCACAATTTGTCCGAAATGTATTGGACTCCTGCTCATTACTTCGTGAACCGTAAGTTTTTAAACTTTATTTACTTATTTTTCTCAAAAATGTAATGTTTTATTAATTTGACTTTAGTTAATACTCTATGATTGCAACAACAAGATGTGAATTATTAAACTTAAAAGACAACTTTTTTTTTATTATTTAAATATAAGTAAAATACGTATAATTAAAAAATAATTTTAAAAAAGTTTAATGTCAAACGAAACTAGTATATCATAAAAGTTCAGTAAACATCACGTTACCGGAAATTAAGTTATTTTACCCGAAAAAAAAAAACTATGTTAGTTTCGGCATCACGAATGAACCCGGAACCGCAATTCTAGATTTTTTCCTTTAAACTTTCATGAACCAGAAATCGCTTTTGAATGCTGAAAGTTACTATGTAAACATTGTATTGGACATGTTTATTATTATTGACATCTATTTATTTAGTTTTCTCTAGTAGGCAAAAATGTAAAACTATTTTTGGATTTTCCGTCTTGGCTTGCCTTTCTAAATAATAATAGCTTTTCTAAAAAAACAAAAACAAAACAAAAAAAACGAAAGAGAGCGCGCGAACACCCCCTTCCTTGTGTCGATTTCTCGATTAATTAAAAAAAAAAAATGGAAAATAAGTTAATTTGTGTTTAATAGAATTTTAAAAGTGAAATTTAACTATGGTATTGTTTAGTAAATTATAAAATTATTAAACCAGATTGTTATTAAACTACAACTAATTTTCTTAAGGTCTGCTGTGCTGTATTGCTGTTTATATCTGTTTATTATAAAATTATTAAATGTAAATCAAAAACTTTCAATCTTTTAATGTGAGCATTTGTTCAAAATGTGAAAGACTATTTAAATTACTTTCTATTTAAGTTTAAAGGCTTCCAAATTTCAATGCGTCACGAAAAAATCTATTTTATCAATCGTTGACAAAATATTAAAATGGCGTACTTGTTTACAAAGAAATCAAGATGCATTCTAGTGGATTTAATTTCGTAATTAAGAAAATAAGATTTTTAAATGTTCGTTTCATTTTGCGCTATTAAATGATTTCAATCAATATTCGATTAATAGTAAATAAAATATAAATGAACTCTCATAGTTGGCTAAGAGCAAAGTTTAGTATCTGTTTTGATACTGTTGTGTACTTTATTTTTCTGTCCTCGGTTAGCGAAGAAGTCCCGCTAGACTGAGGCAATTTATGTCTTTGTCTCAATCCAGTTTTTCTAGGGACTTTTATTCGCATCTTGTTTAGTTTTCACAATATTTTCGATCGATGTAAATTCTGGCCATCTAAAGGTGCATCTTTTCGAAGTTGGAAACCTAAAGATTCCCAAGTTCGACTAGGTTTTCAAAGTTTGCGCCAGAAGAAAGTCGGAGGTTGCATCGGCTAAAAACATTGAATATAAATAATCAAAACGAGAATAGTAGTCCGAATAATTTATACAACGTTATTTATAAAATAAACAAAAAAACAAAAAAAAATCTCAGTTTATCTAGTCTGGATTTATACAATTTTTTCAGGGTATATTGAAGTGGTTAACTCCTAAAATGGCTGCGAAATGTTAGCTACTAATTTTGCCTATCCAGTTGCTAATTTGATTTCTGCGAAATTTCTTTTTTGAATTTAAAAAAATATGTATTTTTCACATTATTGTATCTTTATTTTTCGGATTATTTTGCAGGATAAGTTCATTTGTTTTCACAATATTAGTTTGTCACCCGGAATTAGAATTAGTAGTAGGGTTTAGGGAGGGTATGTTTTTGTTTTGTAAGAAACAAACAATAAAATGAAACTGTTTCTATTAAAATGAAGTTGAAACATAATAGTGTGTCTAATGTAGAATATTGTCGAATAAATAGTATTTTATTATAAAAGTTTTATGGTGCACAATGAATTCCTGAAATTTAAAAATTAATATTCGTCAAATAATCCACAAGAAAAAATAGGTGGATTCATTTGCCTTGTCATTCATTCACTGCTGGCAAAAACAGTCAAACCTAGTCTATAAAATTTGGCAGCTATTTGTGGAGCGAAACCGCTTCAATATAACTCTTTGTCAAAATTCCATAGAATAAAAATGAATATGAATGCGTGAATGACTGTTGTTGCCATGAGTGATTCACTCGTTAGCTAACAGCTGATTGTTTTTCTTTCTTTCTCTACACTCCTTCCAAATAAGTTTAGCAATGAAGTTTGGGAGATTTCTGCTTTGTAGATGATATAATTGCGATCATCATGTCTGTATCTGTCGTGTTGATGTACCTTGATAATCATACATTGTAATAGTTGTTATTAAATTGATTTTATTGAAATAAATGCAGTAGCATAAAATAACACTTAAAAATCTTTTAAAATTTAATTACGAAATTAAATCCACCACAATGCATTTTGGTTTCTCTATGAACAAGTCGGTTGTAACCTTTGAATTGATTTTTTAAGTCCAAAAATCACTTTGATCCTTCTAAATTTAAAGGAATTTAATCCGCCGAATAGAAGATCATTTAAACCTGTTTTAAAATTAACAGTCCATACTCCATCAGTCCATCATATATTGAAAGTTCTGAAAGCTATTTATACTCAATAATTTTATATTAAAACCGTACTTTAAACGACAATTTTAGTATAACAATTTGGTTCAATTAATACTTTAATGGTGAAACAATAGTGATAATTAAGTTTATTTTTTAAGTTAAAAAAAAAAAAGCCGAAACGTGCTGTGTACAGTAAATAATATGCGGTTTCAATGCTTATTCATTTATTTGATTGTACAAAATTTAAAATTGAAATATTTCAATGTGTTTCTTCAGAAATATTAGTTCAACTAGGTTCTTTCATGAGAATTTCAGACGGTCTTACTTTAAATACTATATTTATTTTCTTTTTTTTTCTTTTTTTTTTCTCGTATTTTAACTTGCGCCTGAAACTGACAAAAAATAGACGCACTGTCGTGGGATGCGACCCACGACAGTGTGTCTATTATTTATTTATTTACTTATCTTATTTCTAAATCTAAAATGATTATTCGAGCACTTTTTTCTTTCACGCACCTGCAAGTGAAAAAATATATCGTGGGTTGCAGCAGCAGCCCACAATGTTTTCATGATCTCTCTTGCTTGTTCGTTGTTATTTTTATTTTTTACCTAATTACATCCGATAATTTTAGAGATTACCTTGACAAAATTAGTTATTGTTTTATAACTTGGCTAAATTAATGAAAATAATTATTTTAAATTACTTAACCAAATAAATACGCTGTTCTTAGTATTATTGTTTTGTAATATGGCGTTGTTAGAATATGTATGTTCTTAGTCTTAAACATTCTTCCAAGCATTGCCTTCTCCTTCAAAAAAGGTGGGAATTAGTTTATTTTCGATCACCTGGTAATTTTGCTCCGATCACGACTAATTTTGCACACGTCCTGGATCCCTCGCCATAAACTAACCTTGGGTCTAAATTTGTAGCAGTGAGAGAGGTAGGTGAACGAATTCTGTATTTTTGTACAACGCCTTTTTTGTTATTGAAGATTTCACTAAGAAATTTCTCTCCTAGATTTAAGTGTGTGCAAAGCATTCTTTGTTTCAGTCGCAGTCTACAGTATTATTTATTTAGGACGATAGAAAAAATTTTGGAATGCTTTACTTTTTTATCTCTTAGTATCTTATCGAATTCATTGAGGTTAAATTAAAACTCTCTTTTCAATATAATATTTAAAATATTAAAAAAAAAAAAACCTTTATCCGGTGTTGTTTAAGTAAAGACATATTGCCGAAGGACTTGAAGCAAAATAATTCAAAAAGGTCATGTTTACATATTTTTATTGTTTTTATATATATATATATATATATATATATATATATATATATATATATATATATATATATATATATATATATATATATATATACACACACATTTAATAGTAAATACTTTAAATAATTCTACGTGTATTTGTCAAAGTTACGTAAAGGCGAGAAACGCTCTCACACACGAGATAGTCTGCTAACGTCCTCTGGTAAGAATTGAATCGCTAAAAAACAAACAAAAACTATAGATTTATTTTTTTAAATACATAATTTGCTATAGCGTACGATTCTTGTACATAAAGTAGAATATTCTTTAATATATTTTTTAAAAACTTTGAAAAGGAAACTTAATTCGGTGTATAACTGAATTTGCCAATACGCGATCAAACGAAACAATTGAATGTTTGTCGAAAAGACACGATTACTGCCGGTCGGGAGATTCGAACCCGGCCACGAAGCCATCTCTGACTTCATTAGCAAAGAACAAACCACACGACGGCGGACATCAACCATGAGAAACATCGTTGAAATTTAAAGATTTATTTTTAAATGATATATCTTAAACTAGCGGAGGTACCCAGCGGCGCGGCGCCGCGGCGGCCGGGTGTGACGAGGTAGTGTAGTAAGGAACCCCGGAGGGGGGGGATGTTATAAAAAAGTGGTAGTGGAGGGGGATAAAAACAGCAGTAGGCAGCCCGAGTGGAGAGAGGTGTTTAAATAAAATTAAAAAATAAAAAAAAATAGTAGGCAAGCAGGCTCGAACCCGTAACACAAAGGAGGTAAAGGTGAAAAAACACCTAATGTCTTAGGTGATGCGCCTGATGCGGCCATCACAAAACCGGTTTCACGAGTGTTGAAAATTAGGGTAGTCAATCAAAAGGAGACGATGACTTGCGAAAATGTCGATGAAAAAACCGACCCCTCCTTGTAGAAAATTGCCCAGTCAAGGGTAAAGGAATTAATGTTTTTCGCAAATTATTTGATATTTGAAGAGATTGAGCTTTAACACGATACCGATTTTGTCACGTTCTGACGCATTTGTCGAAAGTTTTTGCGAGACACATACACCCACACGTTCAGCTTTATTATATAGATCACACCCACACGTTCAGCTTTATTATATAGATTACACACACACGTTCAGCTTTATTATATAGATCACACACACGTTCAGCTTTATTATATAGATTACACACACACGTTCAGCTTTATTATATAGATCACACACACGTTCAGCTTTATTATATAGATCACACACACGTTCAGCTTTATTATATAGATCACACACACGTTCAGCTTTATTATATAGATCACACACACGTTCAGCTTTATTATATAGATCACACACACGTTCAGCTTTATTATATAGATCACACACACGTTCAGCTTTATTATATAGATCACACACACGTTCAGCTTTATTATATAGATCACACACACGTTCAGCTTTATTATATAGATCACACACACGTTCAGCTTTATTATATAGATCACACACACGTTCAGCTTTATTATATAGATCACACACACGTTCAGCTTTATTATATAGATCACACACACGTTCAGCTTTATTATATAGATCACACACACGTTCAGCTTTATTATATAGATCACACACACGTTCAGCTTTATTATATAGGTCACACACACGTTCAGCTTTATTATATAGATCACACACACGTTCAGCTTTATTATATAGATCACACACACGTTCAGCTTTATTATATAGATCACACACACGTTCAGCTTTATTATATAGATCACACACACGTTCAGCTTTATTATATAGATCACACACACGTTCAGCTTTATTATATAGATCACACACACGTTCAGCTTTATTATATAGATCACACACACGTTCAGCTTTATTATATAGATCACACACACACACACACACACACACACACACACACACACACACACACACACACACACACACCTTGAATCCATCCTTCGAGCTTCACCTGAAAAATTGATTATAAATTGTAAAAAGAAAATAATAGGTTTGGTTCCAAAGGCCTTAGGGTTTCTCACTCAATACCGGACAATGTTGGATCTTCTTGCTAGTTTTCCATAGTTACTCTGTAGTTATTTATTTTCTTTATTTTTTAGTCATTTTTTTATTTTTTATTTTCTATGTATCTTGATACTTTGAAATCTAAATATCATTGCATGGGAAGTTTCTTCTATTCTCATGATTGCTTGTTACCTTTGTCTACAGAAAACTGTTTATCTTGTTTATATGTAGTTGGCTCATTGAATAATTATGTCTCTAGGAGTGGTAACAGTAGCAGTCCCAGAGATGGTGCTCTTTTCTTTCTGTGGCTGGAATTATGAAAGTAATTATAAAAAAAATAAAGTCAATATTTTTTTTAGGGGCGGGGGGGAGTATTTGCTTTTTATAGTAAGTACGCTCAGATAAGCTGCGTCCTTCCAACCAATCTCCATAGGATGGTAGAAGCATCTTAAGCTGCATTTGATTACTTTGATGCTAAATTGTCAGGAGAAGAACTCTACCTCTGCCACATACTTCTTCTCATGATACCACTTCCAATACACGTCAGCCTAAGTTTTGCTCTAATGGAAAATTTCATTTGTTAGTAGAATTTCCCATTTTTAACCTTGCCGCTTTGGAATCGCTGATCTAACAGATCCAGATTCTAATCTTGCTAAATTAGTCAATCCCCTTTAGTGCAAAACAAGTATTTCTTGTCATTTATTTCTTGTCATTTTTTTTCCTTTTAAAACGAGTCGTATAGAAAATGTAGAGTAACTTGAAATGTATCTTGACTATTGAGCTTGATAAGATGATGTATCAGGTTGGCAAGAAAGTTCTTGCCTTTTACCTTTTAAACTCAGATGAACATATCTCAGCTTAAATAAAAATTTATTGATCGAAATAAGCACCATCAGAATCAACACTTTTGCCAATGCAAAACAAGTGTTTTTATGCTAGTAACGTAAAAATCTTGCATTTTGGTGGCAATAAAGTCGCTGAAGACATTTTTGATATAGCTTGAAGCATTTCTTATGCAGAAAATTGTCAATGCTTGAGAAAGTGGTAGTTGGTAGGTAAGAGGTCTGTTGGATAAGCAATATTATAGCCCAATTTGTTCAACATCTGCAGTGTTTAGCAATGTGCGGTCGGGAATTATCATAAAGGAGAATTAGGCTTTTTCTGTTGACTAATGCTGGGTGTTGTTGTCGAAGTTTCTGATGCATTTCATCCATTTGTTGACAGTACTTCACTGCTGTAATGGTTTCACTGCTGCATTCAAAAAACTAATGGATGAAACCAGTCGCAAATCACCAAACAGTCAACATGACTTTCTTTTGGTGCAACTCTAGCTTTGGCAAAGTGTTGTGGAGCTTCGTCTATGTATAATCACCGAGCTTAGCATTGCCAGTTGTCATAAAGAATCCAGTTTTGATCACAAGTCACAACTCAGTCAAGAAACAAGTCGTTTTTGTTGCATAAAAGAAGGGAAGATGACGTTTCATAAGTGTTTCTTTTGGTTGTTGTTAAATTCGTGAAGCACCCATTAATCAAGTTGTCTTTCCAATCTCTCAAGTGGTTGAAAATCGTTGTATACGTTACGTCTAATTCAGAAGTAAGTTCTTGAACAGTTGTGCATGGATTGGCTTTGACTAAGGCTTTTAATTGATCGCTGTCAACATTCAATGGCCAACTACTATGCTCATCATCTTCCAAATTCTTGTCGCTGCCACAAAATTTCTTAAACCACTATTGTACTGTTCGTTCAGTCGTGGTTCCTGGGCCAAGCGCTTCATTGATATTGCGATCTGTTTCAACAGGTTTTTGGCCTAGCTTGAATTGAAATAAGAAAATTGTGAGGTTGCTTTTTTTTCCATCTTGTATTCAATGTTCAGAAAAAGAGACCTAATTGTTTTAAAACGATTGTAATTTAAACGATTAGATAGAGCGAAAAACGCACTTTAAAATGATATATAAAGTAAAGGTATAACAAAAACTTGTTTGAAAATACATAATTCGAAATCAGTATAAAAATTATGCAAGAACTTTCTCATCAACTTAATAATATTGATGAATAATATCTTTATCTTGTGCAAGAAAACTGTTTTCAGAACAGATTAACACATTCTTATATTGTGTTTAGATACTTTCTAAGAATTGGATTTTGTTTCTACTTTTCTTTTTATCCGATAAATAAAACAACCGCTGTGCAATAGTGTAAACATCTCTTCCCTGCAGCACCTTTCTCACAAAAGCATTTTCATGTTATGTGCTCGACCGAACTTCAGTTTCCACTTGTAAAAATGTAAATTCTATGAGCAATTCCTGTCCAAGAAATTCCTATCTATGAAACAGAATTCTATGGGGCTTCTTCCTAACTGACTACAATATGATCATTTTCCAAATGATCACTAACAAATTTTTGTCAAGCCATCCTCTTGGGTAATAAAATCCTTCCGTTTCCACCCAAAGTTTCCAATTCTTTCATATTCTTCATCATAAAACTGACAAACTGATTGACCCTTATTTTCGAGTTGTTTCATCATCTTGATAAGCGATGACTCATTATTATAAATAAATGCACATAAGAAATAAGAATCACAAACCAGTTTAATGTATGAAAATGGTAACTATAGTGAAATTGCTTTCAATGTGAAGTTGTATTTAGTTAAATGGAATGTGTAGAAGGCGGTGCAATGCAGAGGTAACGGAAAGACAAGCTGAAGCAGGTGAGAAAGTTTTATTAATACAACTTACAAATACATGTGTACATATTCATATATTTCATATACACATTATATTTATATTTGCATCGTGGTTACCTGGGAAAGTCGGTCTGGTGGTATATCCGTGTTATATAATATTTCGAGAAAGCTATCTTTGTCAGATATTTGACTTTGGTTCAAACATGCTGTTGTAAACAGTAACAGTCCCGCGGCAAACAATTTCCCCGAACTTGTAGAAAGCATTTTAATTTAATATGGTTAGGGGTTTTTTTTTTTGTTCATTTCTTTGTTTTTATTTCTAATTTATTTCTTATTTTTTATTTTATATATATTTTTTTCTATAATAGTTTACCTTTGGTTCAAACGTGCTGTTGTAAACAGTAACAGTCTAGCGGTAAACAATTGGCCGGAATTTGTTGATAGCATTTTAATTTAATGATTAATTTTTTTTTTTCTCTCTTTTTTTTTTATTTCTAATTTATTTATTTTTATAATTTATATTTTATATTGAGGAGATTTAATTAAGTGTTTATGTTTCTGTGTTCTGTTTGAGAGGGGGTAGGGCATAGACATTGAATAAATCGGTTTGTAAAGGGAGACTACTTGATGAGCTGATCTAAGGGAGATAACCGTTACAGATATTTCTTCTCAGATAGTGTATAACGTTGCATTACTTATGTATTTTATTTATTTATTTAGTAATATTATTCCCATTCTGGGGGTGTATTTTAAAATGCTTTCTACAAGTTCCGGGAAATTGTTTGCCGCGGGACTGTTACTGTTTACAACAGCACGTTTGAACCAAAGTCAAGTAAATATCTGACGAAGAGATCTTTCTCGAAATATTATATAACACGGATATACCACAAGACTGACTTTCCCAGGTAACCACGATGCAAATATAAATATAATGTGTATATGAAATATATGAATATGTACACATGTATTTGTAAGTTGTATTAAAACTTTCTCACCTGCTTCAGCTTGTCTTTCCATTACCTCTGCATTGCACCGCCTTCTACACATTCCATTTAACTACATACTATACAATGCTTCACGCAAACTACATCGACCTCTTAAAGTTGTATTAATTCTTTTAGTTATTCTGACAAAATTTAATCCTTTTTTCTCCTATAAATCTAATTATTTCTTGTGCATCATGATATTTTTTTGAGTTACTTCACGTTAAGTTACTATTGTTAGTGACAAGTGATTTATATTCTTAATGTTGTTTTTCAACTTAATGCGCACAATAATGTGTAAAAAGTCTTGTTAAAGAAAAAGGGCCACTTGTTAATATAGTGGGCTTAATAGGTTTTAATTTGCTTTTCACAAAAAATTAAAGCTTATAACTTTATTGAATAAAATTTTTCCGAATGAGAATCCTCCCACTCCCCTATAATTTTAACCGGTATTCTGAATTTGGTATTTTTTTTTTTTTTACAACCTACCCCAGCATAGTATAAACACCCTTAACTTCCCTGTGTTAAGAACAGTTTTTAGAATAAACACCCTCAACCTCTAAAACAATACTACATACTAAAACATACTATAAAAATTATAGTGGAAGGGGTGATTCTCGTTCAGGTCTGCCTTTTTCCCTATTGTTTCCATCTGTTTTTTTTACATAGTTCAAATGTGTTTATTTTGTTGATTAATGGAAAAATTTAGTTTGATCTCTACTGTGATATGAACCATTAAGATTTAATGTGTTTCCTGTTCAATTGAAATATATATAAACAGTCAAAATTGTGCTTCCATGTCTTTTCAAGCGGTAATGAAATTTTTCCCAATATTTAGTTTACTTTGATCTAAAAATCGTTTCCATTATGATTAATTTTCATTAACAAAACATTTAGTTTGTAAGAGGTTTTTCATTTGTTTGAAACCTGCATTTTTAGTTAATTCAGAAGCCAATTTTCAGTGGCTAAGTACAAAACTGCATATTTTCTAATTTCCAACAAACTTTGAATATTCATAATTCAGTGGTTAATTAGGCTTATCAAAATAACATTTGGTACAATTTATTTATATATATATTGCAAAGATATATCCCCATATTAAGTTTTCAGATATTGAAATAAAATTTTGATTTGGCATACAGAAATCTAGAGAAAGACGAAAGATGAGAAGTGCGATTCAACTTTAAAGATTTGAAGTTATAAGTGATTCTCAAACTGCATTAAAGAAAAAGACCATTGACCATCTGGAAAGTATAAAACAATGCTATGAACTTTTTGACAAGGTTTTGAAATCTTTGATTATTGGATCTTCACATCACTCTTCCACTTTGTGCCGCTTTGGAATCACTGATCTAACAGATCTAGATGTTCTTTTTCATGACTTCACAATATATGCTTATACAATGTCTTAACAAAATGTATGCAAAGAAAACCTAATCATTTGTTAAAATAAGGAAAATATAATTTTTTGTGGCAAGTTTTTCTTCTCACACATTCTGTTACATCTAACCTTTAAAGAAACAAATTTTTTCAGTGAAAATGATTTTTGTACATTCAACCCTCAAAACGTAGTAAATTGTTGGAAACTTCAACATTTGCATTTTATAAAAAGCGATTAATGTTTGTGCCTTTTTTAAATTTTAATCGAAAAAGGCAAAAAGTAAACGTCATGTCAGTCTATTCATAGAT
Source organism: Euprymna scolopes (assembly GCF_053919585.1). Taxonomy (NCBI): domain Eukaryota; kingdom Metazoa; phylum Mollusca; class Cephalopoda; order Sepiida; family Sepiolidae; genus Euprymna; species Euprymna scolopes. The sequence goes on from NC_136504.1 coordinate 67,634,959, forward strand.
AATATATCAAGGTCATTTACATCTTGTTGAACAAATATGAAAAAATGTTCAAAGGGTCAAGATGAAAGTGTTTTTGTCTCTGTGTGTGAACTTGTGAGACTAGTTATAAACTTTCACTATATTTAGGAGCCCATGTCCAACTTGTGTTATTTGCTGAGATGCCAGTAACCAACGGGCTATGGCCATAGTTCGTTTCCACATCAAATTTGTATAGCAGTTAGTAACACCATGTACATGATAGGTTTCTGTTGTAAGTTGGGGCTCTTACTAGTTACAGCACTCAGTCTCTTGCTTATATCGGCCACATACACGTGTTCAGTTCCTACAACACTCTTTTTGATTGGTTAAAGTCTGCTACAGGTAACCAATCAAGATTATTTAATATTTGTGTGCGTGTAGTTATATATACACACACACATATATATATAAAATGTACAATGGAAAATAAGAAATTGACTAACCAAAACCAAATATTGGTCAGATTAATTTGATCTCAGTATCAAAATCTGACAATTTAATTTATATATTAATATTTTTGTGTTCATTTTTGTTGTGAAGCTGTTACTCACCTATAGAATTTGAGTTGAATAATTTTGCAAAAAGATTGACTTTTTTTTTAGCAATTTTTCTTAACCACATCGTTACTCCAGTTTAATAAAATTCTCAATTATAAAAATAGGTTAGAATTTTCATGTTTTATAGCCAAGATTAGAAATCTTGGCTATAAAATTCAAGCACAGTTGAAACACAGCATAGACGAATATTTTAGCTGGTTTATATTTTGCCTGGAGTCTTTAGTTTCAATTGTTTTGTTTGATGCCTCAATTTTTTTTTTTTTTACTTTATTCTTGAGTAACCGAGAAGAATGATGGAAGATTCGTTACCTTCAAAATAATGGAATTACTAAACGTGGAAATTATTTTTGTCTGCTATCACTGGAAAATTATTGGCAAAAAATGTCAAACTACTACACAAAGTAGTTTTTTATTAAGAATTTAATTTTATAACACTTTGGTTGATTAAGCTAAAAATAACTAGCGTATTTAAAAAAATATTTTCAGAAATAATAATAAATAAAAAAAATTTACAAGAATACTTTTGAAGTTCATCTGATAAAATATTTAAGAGGCCAGATTTATAGGGACCATCCTAAGGTATTCATATTTAGAATTATAGATATGTAGACATAATTTTAATGCTTCTATTACAAGCATTAAAAGCTTATTTATTACTAGACTTCCCATAACCCGTTGGGTCAGTATCTTATATTACCTATGGAATTAATTTATGAGTGTGACACTTGCGACGTAAAGAAAATAGTTTTTTGTGACATAACAAACATTTCTATGAAAGTATATTAAAATGAAAAAAGAATATAGATTTCTATAAGTCGTTCTGTTTATAATTGTTTATTTAAAAAAAACAAAAAAAAACTTACAGCCATTGAATTATAAGTGGTTTGCCATACTTATAGGTAAATGTGCATTGGACAGATACCATAATACTTAAAGTTAAATTCAAATTTTGATATATCTTTTAATTTAAACGCGAAAAAAAAAAAACAATTGGGATGCTGAAAACGTACACAGTAAAAAAATGTTTTATTGTCGCGTTGAATATTTATTTGTAACGCAAATTAAAAACATTTTCGGGGTTATTTATTTATGTTGGTAGTGTAAAAGAAAATGTATGAATGTTTTATAAGACAGGCATATTAAAAAATAGACAATAAATTTTTAAAAAAGGCGATTGTAAAATGCTCTTATGGTTGTCAACAGGTTAAAGTGGATTTATTTTTAAGAAAATTGCGTTAAAATAACTTAAACGTAATACGGAAATGAACGATGTAAAAAAAAATGCAGAAAGTATTAACAATTTTTTATTTGGATAATTTAAACGTGAAAAAAAAAAACAATTGGGACACTGAAAACGTATATAGTAAAACAATACTAATAATTTGTTTATGTACACATGCACAAACGGAAGTCTTAAACTGGATGTTGGGTTACAACACCCGTTACAAGGTCATTTGAGTTTTATAATTATAAAGATTAAGTTGCTCAAAATCTATATTAATAAAATGGAACCACATTACACATGTATTTCTCGTCCCAGTGTAATTTTATTTTTTTGATTATTTTTTTAATTCTGTTTTTTAAATTCATAAATCCACAAGTATGCACTTTGTCTTTTTTTTATTTATTTAAAAAGAAAAAGGCTCTCTTCCATTTTACTTGCATCAAACTTAGAGCATGTAATGAGTTTCTTCCTGTTTGCATTCTTCATATAAATCTTCACTCATTTTTTTTAATGAGCCTGTTTGCTGATATTTGAAGTCGGACATTTTCTCCACTTTGTTTCCGATTTGCTTGATCAATTATTTGCAAACTGTTATCCTCATCTTCATAGTTGTCGTTTCACAATGTTTCAACCAACTATTCCTCTGACCTTTAAAGATGAGGATAAGTCTGCAACTAAATAAATATACAAATTACTCCTCTCCAATTCCAATAATCAAATAATTATCTTCTTGAATTTAATTTTAGCTTCATAACAATTTTGTTCAATTAATAATCTAATAAGCAAATGGTGCTATAATACATTTACTTACCAAAATTCTATTTAAAAACTTAATCTAAAAATATTTATGGAATTGATGTCTGATTAATTTCATTGTAGAATCAATTTTAGAATTTTTAAGATGAAAATTTGTAATTCGTATTGAGATTACGATTTTCATTGTGATTTTTATATTCACATTTTAAACTCTGTAATCTACGAATGTCTTAAGGTGCATTTTTTTTTTATTTTGGAACCTTCAAGTCAAACTTAAAATTTCTTGTCTAAGTTTAAACCTGTAATAAGTTTTCACCAGAATCTGGTAGATTTCCGTTTTTATCCCCAACTCATTTATGACATTGAATATAACAACCAAGGTGTGTGAATATTAGTTTGAATTATTCAAATACATTATTTTTTGCAAAGTATAAATATTTATTTTCTTGAAAGAAATCAAGAAAAAGCAAAATTGAAAGTAAGAATCCCGGGCAACGCTATGTAGTTACAGTTAGTAAATGGATAAAAAAAATGTGCTATTTTGTACAAAACATTTTTTCCTTTTGTGTTGATATAACAAATGCCAATTTCAATTCTCGATTGACAAACCAAATTGGTCATCTTTGATTTGGCATTAAAACTGTCAGCTTCATTTTTATCTGAATGATTTTCTATCATTACAATTCTGTCCCGAATGAAGGAACAAATTTGCAATTTTCTACATTGTGGATAATTGCTTGTCACTTTTGAATGCCTCTGTCCTCCATAAGAATGAATGCTATTATTAACTGCCTTTAACTGTTCATTTGTTATGAATGTTTTTTTGTTTATTTTAGTTTTTTCTTTATTAAAAGCAATTTTCAGGGAACAATTCTTCGATGTGACCTGTCCGTTCATCGATCTGCCAAGATTAAGTTTGAAATGACATTTTCATTGCTAAATATGCAGATTAATGTATACACATTAAAAAAAATCACTTTGTCTAAAGCAAACAGTTTTAAGTAATCTGTCTGTCACATTTTTGTTAGCCCTCAAACAAACATTGTTAAAGCGTAAGGGAGCTACTGTGATTTGGGTTAGATTTATAGGAGAGTGGGGAATTAGGCAGAAGATGCTTGATCATATTATATTTAAGTTTTGTATGTCGTAGTACAGAGAAACTAGGTATAAGGAGAAATTCATAAAAGGAGCAGCTAAGGAAAGACTTCTAGTAGAAGTAGTGGGTCCTGTTTACCTTGAGAGAATAGGTACAAATGTAAGTTTGACAGAGTACATTCCATGGAAGTATTTGTAAAACAAAAAAATTCAACACTGGTGATTCAACAAAGGTTGAACCTTGGCAGTATTGTTATAAAAGTAATGAATAATGCTTACTTAGACAGAGTTGGTGCAAACTGCATCTGAACCTCTCTACCAGAAGGAGGCACCGTCCAGTAGTGCTTTTGAGATTTCAGATATTTGTTTTTTCATCTTAAAAATATTGTCAGATAAAATTTCACAAACGCTTTTAACAGTTAAGATTTAAACATGGATAATGCATTATCAAAAGTAAGGAGCATGTCTACCATATATAAAATCTATCAACTTTTTGTCTTGTGAACAAGTAAAGGTAAAGAGTTCAAAGGATTCTGAAATGTTGGGATCGTCATTTTGTAGTAAAGGATGCTCTTTTTGGTCTTGAAATGGGATCTGACCTGGGAGCTTTATCTCATCTAACCAAGCCAAGACTAGAAAATTGTTTGTTCACATCGACATTTTAACTGGGACTATTCATAAATTATGAAAAAGGTTTTGCCAGAAGTGGAAGTTGTTGTCTACAAGAACGGTTCTCATTGGACAATGTATAAATCATTCCATGATTGAGAACATGCTAGTGCCAAAGAAAGTAGATCATAATTATGTAATGATGAATCGGGTGTTTTGTTTGTATGAATGTGAACTTGTGTGAGTTTGAGACTGTATAAGCTATCACTATATTTAGTAGGCCATGACTGTCTTCTGTTGTCTGATGAGATACCTGTTATATTGTTAAATATAAGATCTCCATTGAGCCTATAATGACATGTAAATAAAACAGATTGCATCAGAAGGAGCAAAGATATCCAAATATCAGGAGCAGCCACTGATATGACAGCGTCAATTCATAAGCAATATGGTGCTGACCTGTGCTTTACTACAATATTCAATTTGAATGTTAACAACGCATTAACTTGTTAGAAACTATGCTTTTTGTACCCATCATTCCACTACGATACAGTTCATAATAGCAAAGAATTATCGGATAAAACAAAGAAATAGCTACGCTAAGAGAGAGAAGGTCAGGAGATTTCCACAGATGAGATACAAAAAGATGAGATACAAAAATGTGATAAAAGGACTACAAATGACAAACTGTGTCTAAACTCATTCGCAGACGCACCAGGTTTAAATAGAAATAAAACACAGAATCAGGGAAACAAACATTTCTCTATGGCAAGACTAGCCATATCCTAACGCATGGCCGAACCATCGAAGGCGTTGGACGCCTTCGATGGTTCGGCTATGCCTCTCGCTGTGATGCAGAGGTCTTTATCCACGAGGCTATCTCCCCACGTCCTTTACCCGTCTGGAAAAAGCGTGTCGGTGGCCAGCTAAGAACGTGGCTCGGGACTATCAAAGCCGACGCTGAGCTTATTTCGGGCCCGCTCATCTATGGCCTGTCTCGTTGGAGACGTGACTGGCTGTTGCTCACTCGGGATCTTGCCTCTGATCGCCGGGCTTGGGCCGCAGCGATACGAGATGTGCATCTTCATGAAGCCGACTCAACTCCTCCAGGGTGAATGTCGTTTCAAGTACAAGTACATCTGACAACAAAGGTTTCTTAACACCTGAAAAAACGTCTAAAACTACGTCCACATCAACTGAGCGGTAGCAGAGGCAGATGTAATGACTTTTCTGGATTACTCTTTTTCTCTCTAACAGCAGCAGTAGCAGCTAACTTCGCCCTTTCTTTCTCATAGTAGCTTTCTTCTCCCTTCTCATCATAGTAGAAACTGTTCGCCCACCGATAACAACAAACCTTAATAACAAGGACTTTGTTATTTTCATCTTCTCAGAAATCCTAACAAGAGACATTTCATATTCATACCTTTTAATAACTTTAATAACAAAGACCTTAATATTCTCTTCACCTCGAAACATCCTGTCAACAAGAGACATTTCTAATTATTTTCACTCTAACAAACCTTAATGACAAGGACTTTATTTTCTTCTCAGATACTTAACGAGACATTTTCAACCATTTTGTTTCTTTCAATAAATATTTACCGTAATACGCTATCTGTTTTTCTTGCTACTGTACACTAAATTTGTTATTGTGACCGTTATTTGGTATTGAGATACAATACCTTGTATGACGATATAACTACTGGCGCCAGAGTTTTACACTATACATCTGGTGCCAGAAGTAACAATATAACGCTGGTGTCACAATATAACATACCTGTGGCTTAGTAACTAAAGTTAGATTTAGTTTACCTGCAAGAAACGTGAAGTAGTGTTGTGACTGACAAGAATTTTTGTGGCAAGTTGAGTCTCTCACTGTTACCTGTGCTTAGGTTCTTGTTTAAATTAGTCAATACTAAAAAGGTGCTTAGCTCCCAGAATGACTGATTGGTTACTGAAACCAAACTTCATCCAATCCAGATCGGTTAATTTTATCAAAATACTCAATCAATATTAAGTATTTCAACCAATAAACAAACGCTTACTTAAGCAGAGTTGGTTCACACTACATTCAAATCACTTTATGATAAGGGGATGGGATCCAGCTAACAGTACTTTAGATGCATTCTCAGTTGTATTTTTATTTTGCCCACTTTAAAATTTTGTCAGAAAAAATTATGTAGATATACTTTTAACAGTTAAGCTTAAAATGTTTTTAAAAAATTTAATAGTTGTAAGATGTTTCTCAGGCAAATTTCTCTTCTAGAAAGTAAATGAAAAGAAAAATATCTTTCATATTTTATTATTTTGTAACTTTGATAATGCTTGATACCCACCAACAGTTGTAGCTTTCAAGCATACGGCTACTGCTGCTTTCAAATAAATTGCAACTACTATTCACACTTTATGATGTCGTCCATTTTAAAGTAAATTTATTTTGGGAACCGCTCAAGATTGTTTTACACCACATCTTTATAAGTCAATTTTTTGTCATACAATCTATTATATGAAATTTGTGTCTGTTTGCAGTTAAATCAAAAACGATGAAAAAAAATATTTGCGAAGTTGATCAGCATTACCTGTGATGAATATCTAAAAATTAGAAAAATTATTCTCTGAAAGTTAACCGGGTCAGATTTTCTTCAGGTTTGATTTTTTTTTTTTTTTTTTTTTTTTTTTTTTCAGTGTTATATAAATGAGAGGTGTGCATAACTAGTTCAAGAATGAGTCAAGTGAAAGAGAAAGAAGGGATTGGAGATAAGGAGGAAAAATAATCAATTAGAGAAATTTTAATAGAAATGTTACACCCCCCCCCCTCCACCGGGCAGCCCTGCTAGTGTATATATATATATATATATATATATATATATATATATAATCAGTATCAAACCTTTTTTAAAACTGTTTATTCTAAAGTACATAAATGTTAGAAATAAATATTCTGATACTTTTGCATTCCAGTTTAGTCAAATCATACGTATTTAATGTATTGTTTATTTTGAAGAGAAAACACTTTTTTCACCATTTTAAAAAATATATCTTTCATTATATGAGAGAAAATGATAAGAATGTATATAAGAAAATGATGGTTTTGGTGAAAGATAGGTTAGCTTAGAAGTCAATTTCTAAAATCCGTTTAACATGTGCCAGCATGCAAAACTTACGTTAAACTGAGTGTAATAATTACTTAAAAATTTTTTTTTTTTTTTTTCAACTAATCATGTATATGTAAGAATCTTAGTCATATTAGGTAATCTTTAACATTAATTCATACCTCAGCATTTTCATTTATGTATAATTTCCAGAAATTACTAACTCTAATCGAAGAGGATAATGCATTATTTTATGATTATCAATAAAAACCGTTTGATCTGAAATCTAATTTGAGCCTTCCATTCTCTTTAGTAGTTAATACCAAATTAAGTCCACGCTTTCGTTGAGGATTATTTCTTTTAATTTTATAGATTCCTTTTTCTTTTATGGATGCTGCAAGTCTATTCTTTCAAAGTATTTATCTCCCGACCAAAAATGTCCATTACTCTTTGGAAACGCTTACTTAAAACTGGATGGCATTAATCCTATTTACCTCAATCCGCTGGTCACGTTTTCTAATCCATTGACAAAGATATGTCAACCGAAAGAAGATTAAAGATTATAGAATCCTACGAGATGCTTGAAACAGCTGATTGGCCTTAATATAAATCTTCAGGTGGCAATGTTTTCATGCCTTTGATGTGTTTGTCTGAATTTCTGAAATTAAGTCTTGATCTTATGACCGCAGAGTCTGGTTTGCTCTAGGGATGCAACTCTACTGACTCCACAACCATATTTTTGATTATGTATCACATTTGAAAAGAAATTGAATTCGTTATAAGCAATGTCAAAGCAGAGCCACTCAGTTGTCTGTTTCTTAAAAAGGTAAATGATTTTTTTTTATATAAACATATTTTTTTAAAGTATATTCTTTTAAAAAAAATAAAATTTAAATACAAAGCTCAATCAAAATTCTTTTTTTATCTGTTACTTTCAAAAAAATTGTTAGTCACATTTAATGTTACCATGACAGAACTTTACTTTTACCGTCTATAAGAAACTTTCCAACCATCAACTGTCATGTTCGATTGAACCTTTCTCAAGATTCAACTCCTTGACCTGACACTCTAGACCAACATGTAGTGGAATAAGCTGCTGCTAAGTTTGACACACACACAAAAAATACTATTGGGCTAGAAAATTCGCCCACCTGGCAGTATTCTATATCTTTAAAAGCGGTCTTGTGGTGGGGTCTCATCTGGGGGCTGTGAGGAATGGAGTTGCTCTTTAGTTAATGCCTCCCAGGTTCACTTTGGCCAAGAGTAGTAATACCTGTTAGGGCGCCTGGTGCTACTAAATCAGGCTGTTTGAAAATAATGGTTTCCTGAACAAAAATGCACCAAATATTGATATCATTGTTTTTACTTTCCCTTTGCAAAATTCAATCATGTTTTGCAAAGTCAAAGCCATAACAATTTTTTTCTACAAAAGAATCAAACCAAACATCGTTAATAAATATTTGAAGATATAAAGAACTTGGAGAATAAAAACTTTTCTTAAGTTATTGGATTCAGCATTAAATAACTCATATGAGCTTGCTGCATTTGTACCACATTAAAAAATATTTCAACCCACTAGACCAACGGTTACATCCCACCCTTTCACTGTAGAAATTTCTAGATGCAAGAAGATTTTTCATTTTAATCGTCTCTTTTCTCAGGTCGTTTGCATTTTGAATTTCCTCCGTTTCTGTTTCACATTACATTTGAAATGTAATGTGAATAAACATCTTACTGTCAAATTATAAACCTAGCCCTTATCACAGAAGCAGTATGCCTTGTTTCGATTGAACAAAAGAAAACAATTTTTTTTAAGATTAAATGATTCTATCGGTGTTTTGAAGTCTTTAACATTTTTTTCTTTGTAGAGCATATATGAATAAAATAAACTCATTTAAGATATGAATGCCAAAATAAACGTTAACACAGAAACTCGTGTATTATTCTTAGACAAACCTTCTATTAACGAAACCTTATTTGATATTGACTTGTTCATAAGTTTAATGAGGATGATTTATTCATTAAATGTTGTTGCTAGATTGTGTGTTTATTCAAGCTCACTTCCCACTGAATATTAAGCCTATTTAAATCTGACTTGTGTGTGTTTTTCTTTGCTTTTTTATTTTTATTACACGATTAATAAAAAGAAAAAAATTGCTAGGTTAGCTTACTGTCTGCTGTTCTAATTTTACACTAGTGTATGCATCTGAGAATGGATGAATGGTCAGAAAACATTACACCTGGCATTTTACAAGGAGTCACCATTTAAGGCCTAAAGGCCACTCGAGAATAAGGGTTAATAAGCGTAAGGTAGCCAGTGAGACAACAGTGTAATGATCAGTGGAAGTGGAAATTGAATAGAATTTGATTTAAGGAAACGGTTCAACAAGAACTGATTTACATTGGATTTAAAGATTACCATGTTGTAGTCAGCTGAAAAGCAGGCCCAAGGTATAGTTCTACAGGTAGGCAGTTTTTGGAAAGAAATTTTCTTTATGGAATTTAGATTTAAGTGCAGATAGCGGGAGAAATTGTTGTGGATATTTTGCGGGGGCATAGATTGAAGTTTAGTCAAGCACTTGCCATGATAATAATGATAGAGCAGAAATAGACTCGCAACATCTCTTTGAGAAAAGGTTGCAGGGAGGAGAAAAGAACATCACCTAGATTTCAAAGCTGGGTTTTAACCCCTGTTCAATTATTACGTAAAAGGATAATTTGATTTTTTGTGTCTGGTAGGATATCAAGAATTAGACAAGATGCATGATGCACTTGGAAACCTGGAATTTAGTGTGGACCCGAGCAGATTATATATAAAAAATTACTTTACTATTCATACAGGGATCAGATTCGGGAGAGGAGTGTCAAATGGGCAGAAATTTTGAATGTAAGAAAAAAATATGTTCAATACACATTCTAAATAGATTTTATTTAGATCAAATTTTTACCATAAGTGGCAAAAAAGTGAAAAAAAGATCTTTGGCTTTTTTTTTTTTTTTTGTTACTTTGCAAATAAGTTTAAAATAATGTTGGGTCTGTGTTTGTGTCAGACGTACATAAAAAGAAATGTTAGAAACTTATCCAAGGAGTTTGCAATAGAGGTTCAATCAAAAAATAAAAGATGTAACACTAAATTACAATTTGAACTGTTCACATGTAAGAATTTTTAGATTATGCACATATTTCTATTTAAAAATAAAAATAGTGGGGATCACCATTTAATAGTTTTTTTATCATATTTCAGTCTAAGTAAACTAAAAACAATACATTGCATTTTCAAAGAAAAATAAGTAAAAATAAACTTGCCACAAAATTATACAAAATTTTATAACCGTTTGAAATGACTTAGAAAATTATGGCATGTCTCCTTCAAATTGTCTTAGAGAGATTGTGTGACATTTCCTGGTTATATACGTTTTGTATAACCAGACTTCATATTATTTCAAACTTACAAAAAAAAAAAAACTTTGCTCTTTTAAAACTAAAAAAAATAATTTTTTTTTAGTATGGGGTGGGATTCTGATTATAGATTAAGCTCTAGTTTTTAATATATATAAAACTTTTGTAAATTCTTTATTCAATTTTAGTAGAGCGATTGTTTTACATTTAACATCAAATGAACCACCTACTTTATTTTTGTCCCATTCTTCCACCAAAATAACATTTCTAACAAAAAACAACTTTTTTCAAATTAAATGTTATATTTAATAGTTGATCTTCAGATTATCCTAATTTTTTTAAATTAAAAAAAAACAAAATCTTTTCAACCTACTTCATAAAGCGTTGTCTACAGTTTAATTCAACAATATTATTCAGTATGCAAATTAATTCTCCTTAGAAACTTGTATTATTCATATTCTGTTATTCTGAGATATGCAAGTTTAAACAAGATACTACTTGTATTCTAATTTTCATGATAATTTAAGTCCTGAAATATGACGACCGAATGGACCAAGAGCTGCTCGTCCCCAACCAACATTGCCTGAAACAAGCACCTGTTCCTACTTACCTTCTCATAAGTTCTAGACTAAATGTAACGTCAGAACAGATACTATGCTTTCTATGCATATTAGAAAATTTTCTGCGTTTTAACTTTCAGATGTTATTTTTACTTTCTGCTACATTTTTATTTACCAAATTCTGTAGTAGGAATGAAGAGCTGCTAACACTGACATGATTCACATCAAAATAACGGTTTTTATCTCTATGGAATTTATCTTTTAGCAAAGGCGAGATAAGTTGTTTCGTTTTTATCTTTTTCCTGGCTTTTATTGAATGGTACATCTGCTTTTTTGTTTTTGAACTCTTTTTTTTAGTTTCATGAACGAAGATTGCAAGGTTAAATAAAATTCTTGGTTATAAAAATGTTTTATGTCAATCATAAAGTTGCATAAATGCATGAAGTTGCAGTATATAACTTGGTGCTGAAGATTCTCAAATGCCAACTGAGATAACCATTCAACTTGCATCACTTAATGAAAACAAGGGTAAACTTTTTGGTAATTTTTAAAAGGAGCATCTTATTCTAATGTTCATTAGTTTTAGAAATTTGAACTCTATCGTTGCTCAGGAAATAATGAATCTTGTGTGTTTATATAGAATTATATAGAATTAATATCTTGTTTGAAGGGAAGAGTCTATTGTTTGGAAGTAAGCCTGTGTGCCGAATAATATTGAGAATAAGATAGCAAAATTAAGTTAATATTCACTATTCCACTAGCAACTTGTTGGATTTAGCAAAGCATAAGATTTTAAAGAAATTACTGCACCATTAAAAATTAGCAAATATTTATATATTATATATAAAAGTAATTATGAAACCTGATGTACATCTATATACTTTATCAGTTTTAAAATATTCTTAATTAAAATATTAATTAACTTTAATAGGTTGTATCTTCGGTTCTAGCGATACTATGAACCCACACCACATGAGACAAACTCTTTAAGCTCTGGGTTTAAATAGTCTGTGAAATCTAAAGAATATCCAATCAAATCTAAACTCCATGTACATTGGTACGGTATGAAAATATAAAAATGAAAGAAAAATGTTTTTTTTTTTTTTTTTTTTATAAACTTGGAATATAAAAATATTCAATTTTTAAAGGCGTATGAAATCAACATCATTGGAATACTAATTTTTTTTTCTCTTTCCATATAATTGTTTTAAAAATTAGCATGCAAATAAAAGTATGATTTAAGCGCATTGTGAAATTTTGCTGATGTCTGATGAAAATATGATATTGCATTTTAGTACTACTCCTACATTAAAGCTGTAACTAAATGTGCTATTAATTTTAACACAACTTTAAGCATTTCTGTATGTTGCTTGAACAATCTTCACCAATAACTTATTTTTCATAGTTTATACAAAGCCCATTAACAGTCAAAAGCTTTTGAGATCCAAACCAAACTACATTTCATCTATGTTCATTTGCTTTACCGTATATACTTGTGTGTATCAGTCTATCTTGTGTATGGCATTGTACATTTAAAGACAAAAAATTGTCATTTTAGGTATTACCTGTGTATAAGTGGACTATAGATTCTAGTCAAGTTAAATGGTTTCTCATGGCTCTTGCACAGATAATTTCCTTCTTGATGTTTTTTTTTTGTAAGACATATAAATTGTTTCTCGACATCCATGAGTGATAATACATGCATTTACGCAAGCGTGGTCTATTCGATTTTCATATATAAAACAAACCCACTGCACACTTACATGCAACGAACGCAAATGTTGCTAATCAGACATTCTGATCAATAACATGCTGTAGATTCCAGGTTCAGTTACTGTTTTTAAACATAATTTATGTCACGTACCATAATAACGTAAACATATACATTGCACGAGCCGTAATATATCGTAATATTGTGAATGCATGCGTTAAGTGCCATTAAATGGTTTCATTAAATAGTTGTCATTAAATTGTTAAAACTTGTTGAATTTGGGAGAGAATGACATATTGTAAACACTACATTTCCTAACCTACTAAACAACCGTCATATCATCACCGAATACATCATAATCAAACTTAGGCCTATAGCCACATATAGAGAGTGAACATTGCGAGAGTTATTCCAATTATTATTAAGCCTCTCACTGAAAAACCGCGCATGTTCTTACATGTTGGTAAACACACTGGATGTTTTATGACGTTTTGGCTAACTATTCCTCTGGCCTTCGTCAGGTGGTAACCGCGATGGGATAGGAACTCTGAATCTCCTGACTCCATCCACTGCAATTACTGCCTTCTGTGGTTGTCATTGTCATCTCACAACGTTTTGGCTAAGTAAACCTCTGGCCGGCTTTGGGTAAGATTGAAACCGCTATTTTCAGACAATTCTCACCTGGAACTGTAGAGACTCAACATCTCTATCAACTGCACCACGGGCCCCGAAGGACAATCAAGAATTTTTTGGTCTTATAAATTAATGTTTATTATCTGATCTTCCATGGTCGGGTCCGTACCAAATGGTATATATTAGTTAATTGGAATTCATTATTGAGATGAGTTTTATTTATTAATTTTATTGCGAGATGACAACTACGGATTGCTGAGAATGCAGTCAGGAGATTCAGAGTTCCTATCCCGTCGTGGTTACCACCTGACAAAGGCCAGAGGAATAGTTGGCCAAAACGTTGTGAAACAACTATGAAAAGATGAGGATAATAGTTCGCAATAAATAAAATTAATAAATAAAACTCATCTCAATAATGAATTCCAATTAAATAATATACATTGCATTGGATTTCGGAAGGAGTGCGATTAATTGCTAGGATTACCGGTATATACCAAGTGCACAAACAAAATGGCATATTCTATGTTATGATTAAGCACCTAGTTGCTCTTTAACAATATTTCCATCAACATTACCTATATATAAGTCGACCCAAAAATAATAACCTTAAAATCGTCTCCCAGAAATTCGAATTTTTACTGGCGAGTTATTCTCTCCATCACTTTTAGAACCTGATCCATTAACTTTAAGCCTCTGTAATTACCTCCATCAAGTGCATCCTTTTAGTACAATTGTGAATTGCTACATGGATTAAGTTCCTAGTCTCTTGGGATAACCTCTTTTTATAATCTGATTTGTCAAGTCTGTGATAATGTTAATGTTTGTTTTACTCAGCCTTCAACATTCTTGCAGAGCGCCTGAGGTGATTTTTGAAAATTTTTGTTTAATTAAGATGTCTTAACCATCAGTTTATCCCATATTTCTATCCATAACCATCTTTCTCTTCACATTTTAATTTTCATCATGTTTCTTTTTCAGTTTCTATCACATGGTTTAATTTTATTTTTCTGACAACCATGTTTAATTTCCTAACACTTCTAATCACATCTCTCTCCTTTGTTTACCCTTCCACTCACTCTTCCTCTTTGCATCTTAATACTCACCTCCTACTCTTTCCTTACCTTATATTTCTATTTTCTCATCTCATATACCCAACCCACTACATACAGCATCTACTTCCCTCTCACAACCGTTTGAGTTTTTCTCCCATGCTTCACTATATTAAAATGTGTATGTTCTGTTTAATAAAGCTTATTTTAACGAATATGGTGGAACGAATCTTGGTTTAGTTTTAATGTGTTTTGTGATTCTATTAGTATGTTGCTTGCTTATCCACTATTCCATAAATTAATGACCAGCATATTGTCATTAGGATGATTCAGTGGTTCAGACCATCCACTTTGCTTAACAGTGACCGACAAACATTCTGTCATGAGAACAGTTTGCACATGACAATTTCTAAGACATCTTTGAGAGAAGTTAAAATTATTCAAAAAAAGAAAAAACAAAACAAAAAAACACTATCTGTAATTCATATTCTTATAATTATTTTTTTTTTTTTATATATTGCCTTTTTTCCATCTGGTTCCTTAATATATACTGCCTTATTTACAATATTTGACATTTATAGCTCTACTATTGCCTACAGTCAGGATATTTTATGATTGTTATTTTGTAATTTATATTTGGAAATGTCAATTTCTATTAGTAATTACAAATTCTAGACCAATTAGTGATCTACCACCATTTTTAATTTCTTCTCTTTTACTGACCGTTAAATATAGCCAAGATATTATCTATTGAAGTATCAAAGTTCACTTATTAAATTTTATTATAAAATAACTCTAGTGAAAAATGCCTTTTTATAACATTTAAGGAAATGCAAATGTTTTGGCATTAACACTTCAGTCTCATTGATTAAGATCCATCTCTAATCAACATAATTTTTAGTAAAATAAAATAGACTATCGAACACAATTATACAAATTAATGACATTAACAATATAAATAAAATTATTTTTAAGATAATAAATCCGGTTTAATGATACTAAACTTTGTTTAGAATCCTTATTCCAATTTTGATCAAATTTCATGATTTTGATTTTTAAATTTGGGGTTTTAGGGCAAGCACCAACTTTTTGTCTGCTTGCTTTGAGATTTGCTGAGAGACCATAATCTAAGTCTGTAATTGATTTCTAATTCCCAACTTCTGTTTATTTATGAGGGTCACTTTTTAATACCTCAACTGTCAATTATTCTTAGTTGGTCTAACCCGTCTTCCCTTTATTTGAATTTTAAGAAACTTTAAAATAAACGGTCAGTCAACAAAACAATCTTATGAAATACCTACACTTGAACCCAATGCAATTCAGTCAAAAATTTTGTGAAAAAAATACACCAGGATCATGTATCTTGTAATTAGATAAAATAGTCAATACATTGAATAAAATCAGCGTTTATACATACAACTGAACCCTTCCAGCATTCTCATGTAAATACAGACATAAAATAGGCACAAAAATAATTAATGTGTAGTTTCAACTTTGATCAGCACTCTGAACTGTATAAAGCAGCAGTAAGTTTTGAAGCCTCAATATTTTATACTAATTTTTTTTATTTAAAAATAATTTTTTTTTCTATCATATATCGCCATTTAAGTATGACACGGGTCAAAGAAGCATTAAAATTATTTCAAAGGGGTTATATAAGTTCATATGAAGGTGGACTTAATCAGCACTAAATTGTCACAAGCCTCGAGATTCTACTTTCCATTTAGTGATTATCCATTTTATAAGCAAGTAGATAATCAATCTTTTCTTGTCTTGATCCATTAAGTTCATTTGACAGAAGTCTTGTAATAAAAGTATCTATTTACTTTGATGCTTGTGTAAATATCATTACACAGTATACACAAATCAGTCATAACAAATTCTGAAACTTAACTGATAAGCAGAAGTGGAAGAGTTGTAAACACTCCATTCAAATATAAATATTAATAAACACAATAAGCCAATGAAAAACGAATGTTATATAACCAAGTAATATGCAAACTAATTCTTTCCTTGTTCTGCTAGCACTCTTAGCTTATCTTGTAGAAGAAACTATCTTTTATGAAGAATCAGATAAAATAGACCATCTCTCTCCATCATTCTACTACTCCAGTAAATATCTCACTGCCAATGCAATCCTCTACTTGTATAAGAACCAAGTATGTCCATGAATCGAATCATGTTGCCATATCTGGGCAGGAGCTGCTGGGATAGAAACACTCTATCTGCCTTGACTAGCTACAATCACTATCAACAATTTCTCCCACTCTCTAGCTACCTAAATTTAAACATATATTCCATGAACAAAGTTTCTTTCCTTGAACTGCCTGCTTGTGGAACTTTATTCTGTTGGCCTGTTTTCCGACTAACATGACATGGTCGTTTTTAAGTTCAATGTAAACAAGTTCTTGTTGAGTTATCTCCTTAAATGATCAAATTATACCCAATTTTCACCACTAACGATTACTACACTGTTGTCCCGGTGACCACTATCCACTATTTAACTCTTGTTCTTGAGTGACCTTTGAGCCTTGATAAGTAGTGACTCCCTTGTAAAAAAAACTTAAAGTATTGACAGATAAGAAACAAAATATAAAGTAAAATATTTTTTCTTATTTTGGACAACATTATTTAATACTAGCTGCATTTGAAATAAAAATATTCAGTAATAACACTGTCATATTTTAAGTTGTAAAAACTTACATTATTTGATCCGTTATAAATTTTCTCTATTGCAAAAATTTTTCTTAACCTGATATTTTTTCCTCAAAGTAAAGCTAGGCATTTCAGTATTGTAAAAAAAAAAAAAAAAAAAAAAAATACTGAAATGAAATAAGACAAAATGGGTAAGTAAAATTAAATATCGATGTGTTTGTTTGGGGGTGAATTCTGAAATCTTAGAAGATAACTTTATAGATTATAAAGTATTCATGTCCCTAATCATGGTCCCTGTTCATTTTTCATAATCAATGTTAATAAGATTTACCTACAAAAAAATAAGTATACAAAAAGTTTCAGAATTTGACTTTTTGGTTATTTTACATTATTTTTCTTCATATTGTCTTCGTCAACATCAATATTTACATCTCTACTACGTTTTGGTCCATGTCTCCTCCGACTTTAGGTGTCATTCTTTTGTTTTTTTGTGTGTGCATTGGGATTTAAACAGTTTGTTGAATTTAAATACAGGAAACAAATGCTTTAAATATGGAGAAGGCATCACCATACAATGTATCAAAGGAAACATTATTGAATTTTTTATTTTATTTTATTTTTTTTGCTTTGCCTTTGGTTTGGCAATTTAACTTAAATTATCAGTCCGGTATATTGGATTTGAAATAGAGTAAAAAAAATATTTAGTATAAACAACTGGTCGGTAGACGATTAGGAAGTGATAAGGATGAGCATGATAAAGAATAAATTAGTTTGGAAGTCAAATTTTAAAGGTCGGACGTTACATTGACTATGATACTTTTCTTTTCTTTTTTTTTTATATATATATAATGTATAAAGTAAATCTATATTATATTTATTAGTTTGTCTGCCCATTCCACTTTTTCTCTGAAATTACAGGGCTGATCTGGCATAAATTTTGCATGGACCTTTAAGGTGCACAAACTAAGTATTATGGTATCCATTCGATGCACAGTTAGGGATTAGTCACCATAATATCATATTCACTATACAAATTTGACATAAAACACTCATTCTAAATCAATGGGCTAAACAGTCTAGTAAAAATAACTCCTGGTGATGAGGGAGGTATAAAAATTTGTTAATCTTTGGAGATCTTTAAAAATTCTAATGACCACGTTTTCAGAAAAAAAAAAAAAATACTAACTACCTGCTTTGTTGCTTTTAGTGAAATGTATTTCTTCACTGAAGAAAAATACTATTAGTGCTTTATTTATTTAGTATTTATATCTGATTTTCTTAAAATCGTATTTTTCAAGTTTTCTACCTGGTCGCATCTTTATTAGTTTTCTGGTCCATCTAATTTCTATGAGCAATAACAAATGTTCTTTGATCTGTAATTTGCTGATGCCTCTCAATTGCCCTGGCGTCCTTTTTCCTTTCTAAATATAACCATGGTGATGGTTAGGTGGGAAGTTAGCCATTCTAACCAAACACATCCCATTCCATTATTTCTGTTCAATTTGATTAATAATTTTTTTCTCTCTTTTGCTGCAGTGGATACTCAATAAATATGAATAATGCATGCAGGTGTTTGGTTGGTTGGTTGTTTTGTTTTACGGCATATCAACCCTTTTCAGGTTATTTAATGCCGAATCTGGTGATTTTGAAGAACGATTTTTTAATATAGTATATTTGTTTTTTTTATTTATTTAGTCTTGAAATAAAGAAAACGTTAAATATATAGGGTGAACCGAGGTAATTCCACCCCCAACTTTACAAAATTGGCTGCCAAAAACAAAATCATAGTTTTTACTAAAAGAAAACTTAACACACACATATATAGGTCAAAAATAGTTTAATATGTAAAAAATAATTGAACTCCTGTAACAAGGTCAGTGAAAAAAAACAAACAAATAAAATAAAGTTGTATTCTATTTAACCCATAGTTGGGACCCTAACAGGTGCTACCACTCCGGGTCAGAGTGGACCTGGGAGCAATGGCAATTAAAGGGTGGCTTCACACTCCCTAAGGCCTGCAAGTTGGGGCTCTCACCATCGGATATAGTTTAAGGTCATATCCAGGACCATGCAAAAAAACCTGTTTTAAATCAATTTCAATATTTACGAAAAAAAGGGGCAATTCCACCCCTCCATCTTCCTTCCATTTCCTTTGCCTCCTTTGAGCATCAAAAGTGTAATTAATAGAACTGATCTACAGTATCTTTTCAAAGGCATCTAACATGAACAAAGTCAACTCTACACCCCACACAAGGTAGCCTAGCCTATTATTTGACTGAAAAGTTTTCAAAAAGGCTTTTTGACCGGGTTGACGGAGTTTGTTCATCATTGTCGTCATCACCATGGGGTGACTGCTTTGACCAGCCCTCATCACTGTCCTCGATTTGTGAATCGTCATCAGATATGGTAGCATGTTCTTTCTTTCCCTTTCTCTTTACTTTCTGCTTTCTTGCTGAGGAAGTTTCATCTTCATCGTTGTTGCCAACTTGTGCTGACCGTTTTGGCTGCCAATCTTCATTACTTTCAGTGTCACAATTGAACTCTAGCTCGGACTTGTCATCAGCAGATATTTCCACTCTTGATTTCTTCTTTCCTTTTCCCTTTCCCTCCATCTTTTTAGCTGGCCCGAGTTTTGCTCTTTTTGGCTGCCTTTCTTCCTCTTGTGCCATCCTTTGAATAAATTCAGATGTCAGACACTCTCTATATATCCTGGCAACTGTTTTTGCTAGCATAATCCTTCAGGACTCCACAGAATGACTATTGCGAAATCCACCCTGCCCCCTAGGGGTTGGAGTTCCCCCAAGAGGCAAAGATAACATCCACCTGGTGATTATACTAGGCCTGAAATAGAAAGATTGAGTGTTTCAGAGTGAGGAAAAAAGGATAACAAATTATGTCAGATTAAGAAAGCAACATCTTGACTCATGATCTCATCATAAAAAGTGTGAAAGGTGTACTTACTTGATGGATGGAGTAGGATGATGTTTTCAAGCTTGAAGCAGTCAAATTTCCCACCAACATGCCTTCTGGAAAAGAAATGTTATTCAAGGGAAGCAACTCTATTAAATGGACAACTCAAGTTAGGGATGAAACAGCACTCTTGACAAGTTATTTCCCATTATATGTAAAGGTGGTGAAATTCCCCCATGGGTGGAATTACCCCGGTTCACCCTATTTTTTAAACCTTTTTCATTTGAATCGCATTGGAATATTCGTAATATATAATTGTTCAGGATGAATGAGATGGCCAATTAACATCAAGTTTTAAAAATTTGATTTTAATAAAAAAAATTTTCTTTTCAATTGTCTGCTTTTATTTTAATATACATGCAAAATATTTTGCAGATAAATGTTGAAGTAAATCCAAAAAATAATCATCTACTTAATCATGGCTTTTCCAGAAGAGTGTACAAACTTATTGAATTTATTTGTGTTGTGGTTTATTTTTGGACAATTTTCCTTTTTTCAGTCTGATCAACAAAAAAAAACTATTTAAATTAAAGATGGTGAGTTGGAAGGTCATTATGCAGCTGTTGTCAGGCGATAATAGTTGGGCTGAAGCATGGCGAGCAGCCAATGTTCAACAAAAGGACATAAGATTACTCCTGAAATCCCAGGAAACACCAAGTAGCCCAGCTAGTTATAAAATTTGAACTAATGATATTCTATAGCTCAATTTGATTGCAAAAATATTTTATGTGCTAATTCTTCAGAATAATTGCAGGGAAATCAGAAAATTAACCACCTTGAAAATTGGTTTAACACGTGAATAAAATGAGTTATTAAAATTGAAGCAAAAATCAATTCCTTTGAAGCCCAATATTGATTATGATGATTATTGGTTAAAATTTCAAGATGATCTTTCTGCCAATCACAAACTTGCATTTAGAGAATAATAATGAAATTTTCAATCTGAATAAGTTTTGTTCAGCAAAAGCCTGCTTGTACAATTAGTTCTAAAAAGATCAATTTCATTATTTGAATTAATCAGACTAGTATTCTCATCTTAATTATTTTCAACATTTCATCTGATGAATTCTGATTTTCAAGTATCTTTTTGAATTTTAAAATCTTTGTCCAAATCTGGAACTTATAGGAAATTGTAAACTGAACCTGAGATAGATTGTTCTTTTTTCATCAGTCCTGACTGAGTATGTTATTTTATTCTTACTTATCAAAAGTGAGGTTATGTTTTGGAAATAATTCACATTATCAATCCCCACCTCAAAAGTTTTGAAACATAATCTTTATTATTGACATTAAAAAATTCTTTGAGTGCAAAATGCTTGATACTAATTTCTCGTAACATTAACAAACCCTAATTCTTCATAGGAAAACATTTTCTGTAAAAGCAAACACCCTCTCTTTCTTGGGTTCTGGGTATGACCTTAAAAGATATACAGTGGTGAGGCTCCATTTGGAGGCTGTGGTAATATAGTTACCCTTTAGCATTGCACCCAGGTCCACTTTGACCCAGTGTGGTAATACCTGTTAGGGCATCTGGTGTTACAAGATCGAGCTATCTGAAAATACTGGCTTCCTGAACAAAACAAAACATTGATGTTATTTTTTCTTTTTCATTTACAAAACTCAAAAACAATTTTATTTTACAAAACATTAAAATCAAACAATGTAAGAAAAAAATTATAAGAACTTGAAGCATAAGACCTTTTTCCAAAATTACTGGATTCAGCATTAAATAATCTGAAAATGGTTGATATGCAGTAAAACAACTAATCAACCAACTCTCCTTCCTATTGGTCTCACCAAATTATCTACCAGGACTAACTAGGAATTCCACAGTTGTATCTTTCATGTGTTATATATTGCTATCCTATAGACACCCAGTGTAAACATAGACCCTACAATATTATTATGCCACCTTTGTTCAAATTGAAACCTACTTATCTAAGTACTCTGGTTAATATAGTTTCAGAATATATGATTTTTATGGTCTGAAACTCTTGAAGCAATTTGTGACATTTTTATTCCATGCACATCTGGGTTGAATGTGTACCTCCTGATATTATACCACATTTACTATAGGGAGGCGATCTTTCTTGAGATATTTCGGAACTGGTTTGAAATTTTTATTTTCCATAAATAGGCTTGTATATGCAGAAATTCATTGGAATATGAGGGAATGGGGGGACAAACAAAAAAAACAAAAAAACTCCCATTTGTGCAAGGTTTTGGTGGTCCTGTCATTCAGCATGTGAGTAAAAAATGCTGCACAGATTGAATGAACACCTCATATTTTAGATGTGTTCAAGCATCACTCTGAGAGGCTCTGTCTGTCCAGAAAGTTTCTTGCACTTCTGTTTTGAATTGCATTTTCAGATTGATAAGTACTGTGCAAATTGAATGGATGTATCTTAATATACCGCTTTTCCTTTTCCCACTTTTGAGAGCATCAAAAGTGAAATAAATAGCTAGATCAAAATTCCGATCAGGAGAGCTCAAAGGGTTGAGAAGGTAATTGGAAGGAAATTACAAAACATACAAACAAAAGATAAAAGGAAATGGAGGGGTGGCAACAGGTCAGTAGTCTACCGTATCCAAATTGGAAGGAGGCATCCAATCATATCTAAAATATTTCCTTTCTCATATTTTGCAGTACTGAGACTTTTACTCAAGTCATCTCAAAGAGGCATACAATGAAGGAGTTGACTCCCGGGCATCATCAGCCTTCTACACACCACCGTCCCTTCATTATTAATGTCAATCTTGAACAAACTTATTTTAATGAGGAATGATTAATTCCACTTAATGTGCAGAGAGAAAGTTTCTGAAAGTTAAAGACTTTTAATTGCCTTTTTCCTACTGCCGAGACAAAAATGTAACCAATCATGAATTTCTTCAAATCTTAAGCCGTTTTTAGTTTTTTTTTTTCACAAGTTTCTGCATTTTTGTATCAGAACTTTTTATTTAATGTCTCTTGAAGGAGAAAGTGTATGTATTGACTGCCCACTCTATTAGCACAGATAGTTGAACATTTTTTTAGCGGGGTATGTTTTGTAAAGAAAATGTATCTCTTACTCTTGTATTCGCCCCAAATCAGTTTTCTTGAAGGAAGTATCTAGGTAATACTAAATTTACAAGCAATCCCCATGTATATCCTGGTCTAAAATAATTTGACTCTAGTTTTTGTAAGGACTCCCAAATGATTGCTCATCGGATATTCACCAGATTCAATATCACTTCGGTGAGATAGCAAGAACTGCTGAGTCAATGTAATTATGCTATGTGTGTGTGGCTGTGTGAATGAATATATATATATATATATATATATATATATATATATATATATAGTAGGTTCATTCTGTTATTTGCTCCGGGAGGGGGTGGAGCTGATGGAGATCTTCACTAGGGTTTTCAGAGATCTCTTTTTAAAATAAATTTAAAATGTTTGGTAAACACGGCATGAAAAAAATGTAAATATAACTATATTTACTATATAATTTCTGATGTAACATTTTCTATAGTTGGTTTAAAAAAAAATTTTCATTTATACTGTCAAGGTGTTATTTGGAGGTTTTGGGTTAATCTTAGCTTTGTAAGTCCAGTTGTGGGTACAAAGAAACTATTCAGAAGCCATTGGATGACATGCATAGTATCGGAATAATGGTGTTATAGGACTTTATTTTTTTGTGGTATCGAAAATAATGGCATGCATAGCACAATGTGTCCCGTTATTGCTTAAAATAGAAAAAAATATATCTGCCAAAATTGAGAACTGTTGATTGCTCCCTGGAAGCAGAATTTGATCTTACAAATGAAAGAAAAACTTTCCAAGAAACTCCAGTTCAGAGAATCTTCCTGCTCTTTTGGATTTTTCGACCATTTTTGATCACCTCATTTCTTAAGTAAAAAAAAAAAAAAAAAGAAAAAAAATTGATTTTACAATTTTAACAAGGGAATGGCCTAATGCTAGGATACTATATAACTCTACGATTAATAATACAAAATTTAAAGGCAGTCATAGAAATTGTTAAAATTTTGAATTTTGCAAACGGCATGAATCATAGCCTCTATCTGTATTTCAAATGCTTTGTCTCCAATTTATGAATTTAAACTGCAATACAGTTACATATTATTAATTTACCCTCTGTATTTGATTTTATTAGTTTAGGATTTGGTCTTCATTGCAACATTTTTCATGTCAAAATTCAGGCACAATTTTTTTTTTAATGGAAATTTTTATGTCCTTCCATATAATCCTTAGTTTTTAATCTGCAGTATTTCTTCCATTTCACCAATTAGTACATTGTACTTAGTCTGGATATTTTTCTTTTGGCTAGATTGCTGAACACTCATGAGAACAACTAAAACGTTTTCATTGAACATGAACATATCCTAGTGTTACATAATTCTTTCAATACTAAATCCCCATTATCTACGCCACATTAAAACTTGACCAATGAGACATTTATTGTTTTTGAAGTACCATTTTGTAATATGTTTGCAAGTAATATGCTTTGGAAATCATGTGTAAAATAAATTGGCATAAAATTATGTAAAACTAGCAAGACTTGTTAATCGGCATTGCCCAGTGAAAGCATGACAGATCCAGAACAAAATTTAAAAAAATTTTTTTATTTGGGGGAATCAAATCTTCCACAAACAGTATTAAATTAAATTCCAGTTTTGTCATCTTTTTTTAATTTGTTAGGTGAAAGTACAGAATTATAAAACACTTTCCCTGCATCTGAAGAATGTTTTCTAAATAATACCATAATAATACATGTATGAGAAAAAAAAAAAAAAAAAAAATATATATATATATATATATATATATATAAAACAAGTTTACTTTGGAACCTACCTGCATAATATTTTGATGTTTCAACTTGTTTTGAAGAGTTTATTCAGTTCAAAAAGAAAGTGCCGACATAAGTCACAGCTTAATCGGTCAAGAATATAAAATTAAATCGTCAACAGGAATAAATAATGCAATAAAAAAAAATCAAATATAACATCATTGCTACAATATAAGATCTTAACTTTTGAAATGGCTCTTAATAATCGCTCAAAAATAGAAAATTAAATATTGGTACCTGTAAAAAAAAATTGGGGGGGGGGAATAGTGGCATGTCTGTATTTTGTGCATATTCACATTCCTAAACCAATGTGTTTGCATTTTGAGTGTTCCGTCTGTGCAAGGAAAGAGCAATATATATTTACATTTTATGGTAGTTCCGTCTGTGCAAAGAATTAGTTAGCAATGCATATTAAAATGCCAATAATTCTCTAACTTTTGTTAGAGTTCACCGTAGTAAAATTTTAGGGTTCCATTATTTAATTTTTATAATTTTGAGCGATTATCAAGATTTAAAAGATACTATATAGGTTTTTTTTATCAGAATTGTATCATGTTTGGAAGTTGACTTAATTTTGTTTGTGCAATTAGCGGGTGTTAAAAAATGTTATGTATATTTTTTTAAGTATGCATATATGTTAACATGCTGAATTGTTAAAAATAATTTTCCAGTATTTATGAAACATTAGAATAATTTTAAGGTTACCGGTATTTAATTTTCTGCATTTGATCGATTATTGTTTGCATTTGTTGTTGTTTTTTTTTTAATCCCTATTGCCTCCTGCAGAGTTTTTTTTAATGTTAGAATGTATTCTCAGAATCCACCATGCAGTTATTTTACTGCAGTAATCTTTAAAAAATATATTCTAGTTAAATTTAAGCTTTTACAGCATCTGTTATTAATTTGTTAGGTGAAAGTATGCAATAGTTGCAAAACGATATCCCTTCTTGATTCGTGTATTGGGCTTCTGAATAATTAAATTATTATTTCAATGCACTTAAGTCCAAAAAGAATATAATGAATGTTTAAAGAAAAATTGAATGTGTAAATGTATGAATCTATACATACAAAAAAAAAAGTGAACATTATTCATTAAACCGCAGCATATAATTTGTGTAAACATCGTCCTCCGCTTGTAGGTAATCAGAAAAGAAACTGCGACGACCACAAGGAAAGAAAGAAGGATCTTGAATATATGTATGTTTTTGTAGGTTTTAGTCTTAGCAGAAAAGCTAAACCGTCATTAGTTATTAAAAGGGGTGGACGATTCGTTCACTGTTATGTTGAAAATTAAGTGCATATCAACTGAAATTGATGGCCTGCAGTGTTCGTTTAGAATGATCTAATTCCAGAATAAGAATTAGCAGGCAACCAATCAGAGGCAGCCGACTTTCTCGAGGGAGACTTTTTTTTTATTCTACTATGGGAAAGATAATGGTATATCTATGTATGGGCCAGTTATGGTCAGTGTAAGTGTAGAATCTAGAACATGTAGACCTCCTCCCGGTGTCAACAGGTTGCAGTAGTAGGTTTAAATATTTAGAGGGAAAATAAGTACCCCTTCCTCTAACGATGTTGCAAATTTGATGGTGCTGCTCCTAGAATGTAATGTAGTATTTTATCACGATTGAATGTGTCTGCAAAGGTGTTCAAAAGCTATGTAAGATAGTGGCTAATTGCCTAATTGTATTGAATTTGTATGTGGCATCTGTTGTTGAAAATCTATGCTACTTTTTCTAGAAGAGAATTCCTGCAGCTACTTTATTAATGTAGATTAGTAAGACTGAATGAGGAATCCTATTACACAATATTCTTTTTTAATATTCTATTTTTTTTTTTTTTTTTTGATATTGTATAATATGCTATTTCTTTAGGGAGAGAGATAAAGCCAAGGATATACTAAGCATTGTGTGTGGCTATAACTATACTGACATCTTATTGCAAAAATTTTCAGTAAATTTATAGTTTTTAAGCTCATTTGGCATTATTCCAAAATGAAAATGGATCCATGTGTAATTCTGCTTAAAGCCTTAAACTTCATATTACTATTTCCATGTTTATTGGTTCATTTTTATAATTTTGAACTTAGTTATTTTTCATTTTTATGTATGGCCGGTGCAGACACAGAATGGACAATATTTAATGCGCTGTGATAAAAATGAGATTTCTTAAGTGTTCCCCCCCCCCTGGGTCATTGTTTATTTTTACTTTATTCATTTTTTCCACCTCCAAAAAGACTTTCTGTTTGCATTTCTGTGCCACTAAATCTTTTGCAAAATACAATTTACACAGGGATGGTTGTATTACAATCTCATATTATACATAATGACATAATTTATTCCAGTTTCTAGCTTCAGTAATATTGGGTTGTATTCTCATATTATACCTGAGTCGATAGTTTGATATGGCGGTATTGAATAACCTGTTAATCAACTAATACTAATAACAAATCAGTTATTGTGACTTCTAGAAAAAACGTCAATTTGCTTGTAGTCTCAATAGATAATGGATATGTAATAAAAATATACACGTATGGATTAAGACATGCCACAAAAATGTAAATTTATGTTAAACTAAATCTTTTTGCCTCTGCCCCAATTCACTTTGAGTATTTAAAAATAGCATGGTTACCATGGTAGCATGTTTAGAATGATAGCAATATTGAATAAAAAAAAAATCTAAATATGAGTGGATACATTCCATCAAAATGATATAAAATAATCCTCTGTGCTTGTGTTCATATTCATATACGAGGGGCGTGCAAAATGTCATGCCCCTGACCCACTTCCAATTGTCTGATCTAGCTGAAATTTTGCATGTGCAATGATTTCTATCTCTATGGGTTATGTGGCAAATTACAGCTCTGAACTAATTGTGGTTTCTGTTTTACAGGTGTTTGAACTGAGTCAGGTTTGAAATGGAGCCTGTTGAATGTCGAGCAGTGATCCGGTTTTTGTATTTGAAAGGATGCACACCACAGGAGATGAAAGAAACTTATGGTGATAATGCCCCATCATATGACCTTGTAAAACACTGGCATTGTGAATTCAAACATGGCCGGAAGTCTGGAAACAGCTCCCAAAACTGGTCGCCCCCCCCCTTCTGTCATTGATGAGGCATCTGTCCGTCAAGTTGAGGACCACAATTACAGGAGCTTATTATGCCTCACTTTTGAGGAAATTAAGGGAAGCTATCAAAATCAAGATGCGGGGCAAGATCAGCAAAGGTACCCTCCTCCTGCAGGACAACACTCCGGTCCACAACTCTCATGTCGCCAGATCAGAGACACGGGTGTGTGGTTATGAAATTTTTCCCCATTCTCCCTACTCTCCTGACCTTGCACCCTCTGACTTTGACCTCTTCCCAGCCATGAAGTTGTTTTTGAAAGGAAAGCGTTTCCCAGATTATGCAGTCTTGATTTCTGAAGTCACGCCGTGGTTGGAGGACCAACCTGGGGTATTCTACAAAAACGGTCTCCAGAGTCGCATCAAACAATGGAAGAAATGTATAACTCTGGGTGGTTCCTATGTAGAGAAAGACTAATAACTGTGCCAAGTTTCATTGCTCTACTACTATGGGAAGTGGGTCAGGGGCATTACTTATTGCACGCCCCTCGTAAAATAACGTCTGAATTGGTAAAGTTTAAAAAGCACAGATTAAAACGAACTGGAAAGTTAATAAAACAAAAAATAAAAACAAATCTGTAGAGGAAGAAAAAAAAAATCTCATTATGGAAATTGAAGGGAGTTGTCTGACTTGCGATTTGCTTTTTCAATTTCACTAAATACTTGGTATGGATTTGTCTGCAACTTTTTACTTACTAAATTTTGTGATGGAACTAACCTATAAAAATAAACAGTACCCATGTGTACACATGGAACCCACACATTGTATGCAATCTGCATTGCAAAGAACATAGAACAAGTAATAACTTAACTCCTTTTTTTTCTTTTTAACATTTGTTTCTTCATTCTCCTACCATGCATGACTTCTCATTATGGCTTTGACGTCACCATATCTCTAATGTGATTGTCTTCTCTAACATGCTCTCTTTTTTTTTGTAGTCTTTTTTCTTTTTAGTTCTAATGCCGTCATTTCACACACAGTTCTATATTTGCTTATAACCACCATATGTGTTCTATTACATATACGCACATGCGCGCGCACGTTTCTCTTGCTTATAGTGATAACAGCACAGTTAGCAGAGAAACTGATTCCCACCCCTCCAGTAATAGGCAAATTTAAGATAAATTCTTTACAATTACTTATTTATTGAAATATATTTCACATGTATTATATTAAAATAACATCAATTAGTACAAATTCAGAATTATGGTAGATATATAAAGTATTGTAGCTCTTAACTTTTTAAATGTTGAAATGTTATATTTTGTGTATTTCTAATGTTAAAATTTGTCATTTTATTAAATGCAAATAAAGATCTTTAACTTTTGAAACGCCTCTTTGCATTATTTTATATTCAGCAGGTTGGTTTAGCGTTTCATTTCTAAAGATTTTTTGCTTTAAAGACATTTTTATTTAATATATTATTTTAATGTTAATTACAAAGTCTATTTCCTTATATTTTTACAGCTACATTCCATCATTGTTGTGGGGCAAAAATGGCCACCTCCAAACACTGGTGTGCGGTGTCCGTAGACGAAACCAAGAAGTTCATGACCTTAAAGAGAGGAAAGAGCTGACCATGGAGGACGGTGCTACAGTGACCTTTGATGTATTCCAGCCAACTCAACCACACCCAAAAGGAGGCGGTAGGATTTCTTTTTTTTTTTTCTCTCACTCTTTAACTCCAAGTAAATCAAGTTAGTAAACGTTAGGATTCTTTAAGAAAATTTATGCTGTCTTTTGACTTGTAAGCAAAAATAAACTATAATATTTTTGGATTTTTAAACTTTAATTCAGATCAAGGTATCTTTGCATCACTTGGCAAGACCTTTAACTGCTGCCGCCGGCCATCTATTTAAAAACTGTAAACAAATCTCATTTGGATTATTCACACTTGAGTGTTATGTTCACAACATTTCAGCTGATGTAACCTCCAAACTTTGTGTCTTGTTGAATTCTGAAATAAAATATAAAATTTTGAATTATATCTTTTGTTTTATCTATGGGGTAACTTGTCCTTTATCTGTCAGTTATGACCATGTAGAAGTCTTAAGCAATTCTTAATTGTAATGTTAGTATCACTCACACTGAGGATTAAACTCTTGCTATCATGATACTTTCAAAATTCATAATTTTGAAGCATTTAAGCAGAAAAGATATTTTATGGCTAGAATTAAAGACAAAATTAAGTATTGAGTTGTTTTTACTCCAAAATCCAGAGAACATTTTCTCATGACTCTCTTATAAAAAAAAAATAACATTTCACACATTAACAAAGATGGTGATTGATGACTGGTCAAACCTCACTAATGTAAATAATTTTGACTTTTTGTATTTTAAGATTAATTGTTCCCAAATCAAAATGCTCCATAGACTAAAACGTGACAATTTTATATAAATTTGAAAATGACATTTTGATTTGAAGAAAATTTAGCTCACCATTATTTTTACGCTAAGTAGCAGAGCATGTTAATTTTTTTTTTTTAAACAAACTGATTACTTTTTTATTTAAAGAATATTTAGCTGATAATTATTTTTTTGCAAAAATTTCTTTTTTCTCGATAATATTGATCCTGAGAAACATTTATTTCAGAATGACTATTATTGATAGTAAATTATACCGATTAATGGGATGACCAAAAAGTCACTTAGGGATTTTTAATTGGAATAGATTTATTTTTATGGCACTTTATTAACATATGGAGATTAATTTGCAAAAAATGAAAAAGTTAGCAATATCAACTGATCGTCACAAACTTAACTGGTTCTAACTTCTTGTGGAAGTATCTCAAAGAAAACATTTGCATTAACAAACCTGAAACTCTACAGGAATCGAAAGAGAACATTAAGAATGGATTTATGGAATTAAATGATTTTATAATCCATCATGGATAACGTTTTAGAAATGACACAAATTTGAAGCTAAAAATGTAAATCATTTTTTTAATCTTGTTTTTCATAAATTCTTTTTCATTTTTCTTGTTTGCAAAAAAAGTTCTCCATTGTCTTAATGATATGTTAAAATTCCATTAATCTACCAAGTTACCTTTTGGCCATCCTATAAATATATTATGATCAGCCATATTGCATATATTTATGCAGTATAATACAAAATGTCTGGATGCTTCAAAGGAACATGAATCTTAGGTCTGTAAGATGAATTCAATTACTGCTAATTGAATTAAATAATTAAGATATGGTAATGCATATTAAGACTTTTAATGCTAAAGGAATGTGTAGGCTTTGATACAATGGGGACCCATGATAAAATTAATCACTTTAGTTTAGGAACACAAAATAACTGGTGTCAACTATTGTAATATCTTAATAGATTTTAAAATGGCAGACATGTTTTCTATTGTGATACTTCAAAAAAGTAATGTTTGTATGTAAAGTGCTGAAAAAAAATTTTTTTTTAATTTAAAAAATTTGGGCTTGAATTAATGTTTAAACCCCAAAATTGTATAGTATGGTTTACCCGTGCACTTAAATCAAAGATATTACATATGTTAATTTTTTTAATTATACTAAAATGACATTAATGAATCTCAAGCTACAGTTAGCAAGAAACTGTTTTCATTTAAAAAAAAAAAAATTCATTGACCAACAATTTTAGATTTCAATTATGATTTATTGCCAACTCAATTTTTTTTTTTATACAAAAGATGGAAAAAAGTTTTGTAAAAATTACCGATATTTTTTACCTTTAAATTTTTTACCTTTTAAATTAAAATTCATACTTGGATTCTTCAGATTACTATTCTCATTTTGAGTGTTATTTACACATTTCAATTGATGTAACCTCCAACCTTTTTTTTTTTTTTTTTGTCAAAAAACACATGAATCTGCATGGAATTTCGAGTAGAACCTTTTATTTAATCCATGGGGGTAGTATGCTCCTAAGTAATTTGCAATTGTATTTTGAGTGTCGTTCACACTGAGGATTGAGCATTCAACCTTCGAAAGAGTAACTTACAACTGAATTTTACCAAGTACTTTATCCACTATGCCATGGGTCCTTGCAGACAATTCTAGAATGGATTTTAAAAGCCTTGTACCTATTTTTGTTTTTAGATATACATTCTTACTATTTATCATTATACATCACTATTTTATTACTACATATAATTTGTAATATTATTTTATTACATGTTATTACTAGCGCTGTGACAATATTCTCTTTCAAATATGCTCTATATTCTTTTTATATGCCGGGAATATTCTTTAAGAATATGCTCGAGAATATGCTTTTTTACACGGGAATATTCTTTTTTAAAAAGAATATGCTTTTTTTTGCATAGGAATATTCTTTTTTAAAAAGATATGCTGCTTTGAGACGGAATATTCTCTTTGGCTACCGTATATTTATTTTTATAAATCGCATATTTTCACTCTACTTCAAGCGAATATATTTATGCTAGGTACCTTAGATTTACGTTTGAAACAATATTAACCCTTTCGATTCCAATGGGCCGATATATCGGCCATGGGGATTTAAGGTAAAAGAAGACCTACAGATATTTCGGCCTTACTATAGTATTTTAATAGAACGGGTATAGTTGAGTAGTTGGTAATTTTGCAATGTTAGGGTCGAAAGGGGTAATTATTTGTTTTTTTTTATAAATTCTATTGATGATTTTGTAAAAGCTTCAGTTAATGCCGAAAACGCAAGAAAATATATAGAAAAAACGTTTATTTTTATGCTATAAATACTTCTAACAATTAAACACTATCAAGCTTAAACAAATATTTTATTCATTGCATTTTACAATTAAATGCGTTTTTAAGTTCTCAAAATTGAAACTTCTGCGGTTGTCTGCTAAAACGGTCTTATACTGGGAAAAAACTCGTTCCACATCGCATGAGACTACTGGGGCATATTTCAAGCTGGCCATTTCTTCGGCACTTAAAACTTTTAAATGATCTATGTCATCCAAATTTCCTTCATTTTCAAAAGCCTTCCCACTAATAAGTGCATCGAGACGTTTTAAAGTAGCAAAACCTTTGTTCTTTGAAATGACATTCTTCAGCTTTTTACGAAATTGGGAGTCATCAATCTCCTCAAGTGTCATTTCGACCTCTAATTAATTCAATAGATTTTGAAAGACTCAGCCCTTTAGTCTCCAACTTTGCAATATTTTTTGTTAAAAATGGAAAAACTGTTGGCGATAAAGCCGAGATCAAATGGCGGCGATTCCTCATCCAACAGTTTTTTGGACTCCAATATACTTTGGGCCTCTGTTGAATCTAGAGACATTATGACAGGAGTAATTTCGGGCAAATGTTTGGCGTAATAATGCGCTGCATCTAACCACGTACCCCATCTTGTTACAATGGGACTCTGTGGAAGGGGCACTCCTGGGGCTAGTTCTCTGAAGTTTTCATCCGATTGGGTGCTTTTAAAAATAAACTTTTTACAGTTGAAATCAGTTTATTTACTTTTGGGTGCGTCTGCCTGACTAATTCCGCAACCCTGTGCAAACCATGGGCCAAACAA
This sequence comes from Euprymna scolopes, assembly GCF_053919585.1. Classification (NCBI taxonomy): domain Eukaryota; kingdom Metazoa; phylum Mollusca; class Cephalopoda; order Sepiida; family Sepiolidae; genus Euprymna; species Euprymna scolopes. Next base: position 67,668,761 of record NC_136504.1, read on the forward strand.
GTAACGTGCACCATTTTTGGGTATAAAACCTGAAGAGCATTCATAGCTTTGGACATATATGCAGCTGCATCAGTGGTTACAAGGAGCATATTATTATAAAGGACTTGCTGCGGCCACAAAAACTGCAACGAATCGTTAAAAAAAGCAGCAATTGTAGAATGATTAACTTTTGGCAGACATGCAATATTTCCCAAATAGCACTTGCTGCGTTCCTCTTCTACCCCAAGAATGCCAAACACAAAGCAAGCAATAAAACGCTGCTCTACATCAGTGGTTTCATCAATCGAGACCCAGTTTCATTCCAGCAGCTTTTTCTGAGTGACTTCACTTTTGCTTCGTACACTTCACTAACGTAATATTTTCTTAGTGTAGTCTGATTTGGAATATTTCTATGTGTGTACCTATGAAGAAAGTCTTTGAACACATTATTGTTCAGTTTATGAAACGGAATATCCGCTGCAATCAACGCTTTGCATAAGTCAGCGTTGAACAAATTATTCGTACTGGCTCCTAAATCAGTTGCTGCAGTAGGAACTTCACCTAACGTTGCCGTGTAGGTCTTTTTTGCCAGATGTGCGTTGGTTTTTAAATGCTGCTTTATTAGAGATTTTTTACAACTTTTGATCTGTAAAAATAAAAATCAATTATTCAATGGTAATATATACATTTAAAGGAAGGGTGGAAAAAGTTATTTGAAGCCGATTAACATTTATTAATTAACGTAAAAAGTAGATAAAATAAATTGTAAATTTCAACGTTCAATCAAAGTTTAATACAGCTAGATTTACCGTTATAGAATTTCAAAACAAAACTACTATAACAACGCCAATCTATTAGTCAACTATATTGCAAATTTTATGTATTAAAGTTTGTTCCTACCTGGATATTGCAGTATTTGCAGGTTAAGCAATTGCCAGTTAACTGGTAATCTTCAAATTCATCGGCATATCTTGCCATCCATTCAGCAGGAGTGCTAATTATTTTCGGCATTTTTTGTTTAGTTTTTTTAGATCTTGTAAATTCGTCCTGGGTACTAACATGCTTTGAGTATCTACAAGGACGAGACGTCTATACATATTTATATATATGCCTATAATACCACTCTTTTTCAACAGACCAAATTTTAGACCCTTTTTTTATGTAAATTCACATCTGTTAGGGTTATACCACGTTTAATTCATCTAAAAAAATGAATAAATTAAAAACTCTTATCCAAATATTTTCTTTCAGCATATTTTTGGCAAAACAAAACTTATTCCATAAATATTTTGCATATTCTTTTTTAAAAAGCATATTCTTTTTTTTTTAAGGAATATGCTTTTTATCAAAAGAATATTCTCTAACCCAATATATGTAAAGAATTGTTTTTTTATTAAAGAATATTCTTGACATTGCCCTACTCATTAATTTATATACTGTTTATATACTGTGAACAATTGAACACTCTATGGAACTTAAATATTTTATTTATTGCATTTTATAATTAAATTAGTCTTTAAATTATTAAAATTAAAGCTTCTTTGGTTGTCCGCTAAAATAGCCTTATAATGAAAAAAAAAACTCGTTCCAATCGTAGGAGATTACTGGACCATATTTAAACCTGGCTATTTTTTCGATACAAATTGTAGTTACAATCCTTTGGACACTACGGGGCCGATATATCGGCCTGCATATATTGTCTCTATAGACACACTATGGTCCTTATCCATGAAATTCTTTATTTGACCAATCAACTCTGGTGTTCTGACTTCTTTACTCCTATACTTCTCATCATCCTACAGACTCCCTGCCTCCTTAAATCTGTAATGTAACTCCAAAACTGATGTTCGATTCATGCAAGATGGTCTAAAAGCAGTCTAAAGCATTCCATACGTTTCTGTGGCATTTTTTCCAAGGTTAAAACAGAATTTTATTGCATATCTATCTTCTAAAGTGTCCTCATGTCCAGATAGCATTTTTGAAATTCATTAGCTGTGACAATCTGGCTTTAGTAGGGTGCATTCCGATTCCTGCTATAACTGTTAATTTAAACCTGAAATCATAAAACTTGGTCAGTCATCTCATAAGATGTATAGCAATAGCATACTGAATTTTCAAGAATCTACGATAATTTTAAATGCCTATACAAGTATGTGTGTGTGTGATAGATAGATATAATTAATGGTTCCAAATTGCTAGGTCTACACCCAGCATATGCACTGCTTCTTCAACCGAAATATGAAAATATGAATAATCAATCTTCATCTCAAATTCAGAAGCAAAATAGGAATTATTTTTCATTTTGAGCTTTTTTTGATCATTATTTAAAATTGTCTCCATTTTTTTCCTACCAAAACCTTTGGAAAGAAATTTCATTTTTTTTTTTTTTTTAGTCTAATGAATATGTTGCAAGTATAAAAAAGAAATCTCCAGTCAGTAGCAAATGTCAGTTTGTCAGATGCATTGCTATTTAGGTACAGCATGGAAAATCCAATTTTAATTTTATATGTTAAATAGCCAACACATTTTTAGTTTATTTACCTCTTTTGTGGAAAGGCACAAAGTCAGGTGGGTTTTGAACAGCCAGTGCACTCTAGCCTACAAAAAATTCTTAAGCAGTCCTATTGACGCTTCTCAGTAGAAGCGCCTCAGGCGATTAGCAATAAACTATTTTAAGCATATTTTAGCTCAACAGCAATAAAAGATTTTATTCTCAACGATGTATCCTGATCATGCCAGATTGTCTTCAATATTTCTATAATCTTTTCTGCAAATACTGTTATGGCATGTATTCTTCAGAATTGTCTTATCTATTTAGTGCTTCCTTTATTCCAGCTCGTTTGACTCATTGGTCTAGTGGTCTCTATCAATTCGCTATTTTGATACCTTATTCTAATACAGCTTCAAGTAGATTCTTTCCAAGGACTGCAGACTTGTGAAACTCTTCCTGCTGATTGTTTTCTTAACACTTATAATCTGAGTCTTTTCAAGACTATGGCCAATAGGCATCTCTTTAAAATAATCATCTTTCGTGCTTGTTAGCTCCTTACATCAAGTGATTTCATGCCTTGTCTGGAACCATTTCCATGAAAACAATGTAAAAAAATAATTGCACAATGTTTTTCTCATTTTCTGCTACTCCTAAAGTAAAAGTCCTCATTCAATAAATCATTTCAAGAACCAAGTAAAACCTGAGACTTTTATAGTTACAAATAATTTAGAGAAAAACTGAAGTTGATTAAGTATTGGTTGACTGTGGTAGATTTACACCCTCAGAATGCCCTTTATACCTTTGTTTCAGTAAAATCATTAACAATCAAACAGATCCATATTGAACATAATGTTGAATACATATTTATGTGCAGGGTTAAAGAATCACTTTTCCCGATTAAAACACAAAAGTTGATAATTCAAGTAATTGTATTTTTACTTGTAATTATTTTTCTAGTGCATCATTTTTATAAATTTTTTGGAATTTAGACTAATTTCAACATGACACAAGTATGTGATATTTTCGCTTGAAATACATTGGTTCAAACCATCACTAATCTGCACAAATACTACTGCAACTATTTCTACCTCTCGTTCCAAAAATAAAAAAATCCTACTGCAACTCCTTCCGCCTCTCATGGGCATCTTGGTAAAATGCTATGCAGAAACAAATTGTAGGCATAAGTCAATATTTGTCTAAGCTAAAAATTACAAAATTAACCAGCACACCTGTGAATTTTTTCTCTTAAAGAAAAAAACTGACAGGTGTCAAATGTTCTTATGTTCAACGATTTTTGTTGTGACTTAGTATTTTAACAGCTGTTACCAACCTGACAACTGTTACTAGAAAACTAATTACTTTATATCGAGTTCTGCATTTTTCAAACAATCGTTTCATTGCGAAGTAATGATGCCAGTATGCCATATAAATGTCTGGCCTGTACTCTCCTATGCCATAGGATGTAGTCAGCGAAGAAACATCAAAACTTCATCCTGGTTGCAGCACACCAAATGGAAAAAATTGCTGGTCTCGCTGTAAAGCTTCCTTAAAAAATTGCATTGAATAATATATGAACTGGTATGGCCAAGTTAACAAGTTACTGACACTCTCAAAAGTGTGCCTCATACGTAGAGCAGACCAGTTGATTATTGGTCCTAGCAGTTGCCACCTGTGAAGTAGTAACAAACAGAAGTCGGAAGTCATTATTTTTGGGCTTCTCAAAAATGTCTATCAAAACAATCTTATACGAATAAATTGAAGAGTCAGCACAATTAAAATCAGAACAGTGCCAGGAGAAGTGCCAGTTATTGAGAATTTTGCATGTGGTATCCAGATGTGCTCATAATTGAATGATTATAAAGTAAAAAAACTGTTGGAGTCATAATTGCAACTTTGATAAGTTGGGGTATAGATAAAAATTTATTTAAACCAAATATGGCTGGAATACAGGAAAATTTTTGAATTTAAACAATTCTATGGATGGCATTTTTCAATGTATGAGGTATACATACAGGTTTTTTGTATGATGAGAGTAATATCTGTTGAATCTTTATTATATAATAGGTAAGCAAAAATAAGTAACTTTCTAGTCTGAAGATGCTGATAATTCTTGAGATTAAAGAGTGAAAACATAAAATTCGGAAAGATTTACTTGGTTGGATCATGAGGTTTGATCTACTCTGGGGGATCGTTTTCCTCGCTGGATTGTTAATTGCAATTGCACCTAAAGTACATGTTTTCAAGTACAATATGCAAACGTATGCGAAGAGATAGAGTAAGCTAATTTATACTATTACATTTTATGACAGTCTTCAATTTGCTTCTAATTGAATCTACAAAGTCAAAACTTCAAGTTTGTTGATCATGTCACATTGCATAGTTATTGAATTTTCTTATAATTGTTAAGGCTGTATATCCTTTAATAGTCAAGGCCATTCACTATATAGCAAAGGTTCATATATGTGCCCATTCAATCAAAATTGATTGGGTTTTTTTATTATTGTTTTTGTTTAATTGCAAAACTTATCTGAGAGTATACAATTCAATTAAGCTAAACTTGGGCATCCAGAAAAATAAAGTTAAGAAAAAAACTTAAAATGAACTAGATTAGATTTGCATTGCTGATTTAAAATCATATTCATCAATTAAAAATCTTTTTGATAATATAGTAGAATACAAAATTTATGACTGAATCAATATTTTATATCAATTATTGAAATCAATACCAAATATTGTGTAAGGTAAGTACTTTTTGACGGACTGTCTTTTTAAAAATCCACCAAAAAATCAGGTAATTATCCAATCAATACGAAATTTTCAGCGATTATTAAGAGAAGAATGAACTTTATAACAGTGTACTTATTTTTCATAAACGATACTTATATATATATATTTTTTTTTTTTGCTTACAACCCCCCCCCTTGTTTTGAGGGGGGTTCCAAATATGCTTAAAATAATCATCTGAAACTGAACAAAACATTGTGTTGTAAGGGACAGGATTATAGATTAAAAAAAAAAAAAAACTCGTTTGCATACCTTATTTTGACGTCTGAATATCAGAACTTTGATATTGTGTTTAATTATTCTGCTTTTGAGTTTTGAAGTGTGAAATTCGGTGAATATGTTAAGTAAAATAATTAATTTAAGTAAAACAAAAACAAACATTTTTTTTTAATATTTATACAAAAAAAGCCTTTTTAAAATCTTTAAATAAATTAACAATTTTTTTTTTTAGCGAGCCAAATAATGCATGACCATTATTAAACAGGGCATGCTTTAAAAAATCGATACAAAAAAAATCAATAAATATTGTGCCCTTTGTGTTAAAAATATCATTTTTTTTTCAATCCTGTTTGAAAACGTTTGCCGCCTTTCGACTACGGTGGACCAAACGCGCTGAAATCTTTTTCATTCTGCTTTAAATTGCCCCCCCCCCATTTTGGGGAGCCTGACCCCCACACACATACACATTAAAAACCAAACTCATACAAATGGTCACCCATCCGGTACTGGCCAGCCTCAGCGTTAATAATACATTGAAATTTTCATCACTGAAAAATAAGTGTTTTTTGGCCTGTTTGGTTTTCCGTAGTTTGCTTTTTATCAAGTACATTGTATCAAATCAACGTGAAGTAACTGGTTGCCTATATGAATAAGTGGAATTATTTCAAATCCAGGTGCTTATATTATAATATTTTGAATATTCTCATAGAAAATCACCCTACATCTTAGTTAGACAAGAAATAAACAAATTAATTCTTTCAAAAACCTTTTTTTTTTTTTTTAAACTATTTATATACATGTTTTGTGCAAGACAAAAAATGTCAATTGTTAACTTTTGGGGAAAATTTAACATTTAAAATTTAATTAAAAATAGAAACAGTTTTACATTCTGCTTTCTATACGATAAAATTCAGGGTTTTATCTTTCTGGAAAAAAAAGTTACTCAGAAATAATGGATTTTAATAAATGTAATTTCGTTTTAAAAAGCAACTTGAATTTTCGCCCATTTTTGACGGTGTCTGAGAATACTACATGCGGTGTAGGCTCTCCGCTTATCTCTGCATTGTTTTGCAATCTTCCTGGAATATTCCTTGCAACTAGTATTGGGCAGTGCTGACTCTGGAAGGAGGTTTGGTATTGTACAACCCCTGCTTCATAATGACTTATGTAGCCACCCTAGGGGTGTCCATTGTCTCCCAAGACTGAATAAGCGATGATGGTGATGATGCATTTCAACCAAATATTGCCAAATAAGGGTATATTTTGTCTAGACAGAACCTATTAGTTCATTTGGGCTAATAAAATTTATTATGCCTATTTTTAAACAAGTTCTAAATTTTGAAAAAAAAATTTTTTCTAATTTTATTGTGAATAATGTAATTTATACTTGAGTATGATATGCTGTGAAACAACACTTTAAAAAAAAAAAAAATGAATCTTTTTTTTTTCTTTTTTTTTTCTTTTTTTTTTTTTGTGTGTGTGCATTGGATTCTGGAATCTAATTATTATAGTCAGCCATAAAAAGTATAAAAAAGTATATTCTTTTTGGATTTTGTTGAGTTTTCTGTAATCATTTCAGAATTCCAGTGTTAAATGGACTTGTAACCAACTGTTAGGATTTATTTGCTGAAGGAGATTATTAAACATTTCTGAAACCTATGTATGCAAAAATATGCTGTAGAATTTTTTTTTTTACCCAGGTTTCATTGAAAGTGTCATGCTGGATTTAGGGCAGAAACCAGCTGTAGGAACAGATTGACTCTTCAGCATCATTCAGTAAGCAAAGTCTCAAAGGAGTTATATTTAGTTCATTCTAGTTTTATGCGAGGAGGAAATGGAAGCCCTGCATGAAAATTCAGATTTATTTGATTTGTTGAATTTTATCAATGTGTATTAAGCATTAATATTCTCCAAATTTCAATTTATTTTTCATAATTCAACTGAAAATCCATCAGATTAACATGCTCTAGTGACTTTTGACCTTGATAATTATGACTCATTAGTATAAAGCTGTGGTGTCAAATTTATATACTTTGCCTAATTCATATGAACATTGATCCAGTTTCTTTGAAAGTAGGAATTCATTTGACTTCTTTTTTTTGTTTGTAGACTATACAATCCAAGTTTGCCCTGGCATTGGCAGCAACAGTGAAAGCTGCTACATCACTTCATTTGTAAGTCATGCCCAAAGTCAAGGATTTCGTGTCGTCATACAGAACCATCTTGGGACCCTAAAAGATGTTAAATTAACTTCACCTCGCGTTTTTAATTATGGTAAGTCACATGATTTTTTTGTTTTTTTTTAATCCTAATTTTTGTTTGTCGTAGTTTTTGCTAGAAAATTACTCACATCAAAGAGTATTCTATATCATTGCAAAGCCACAATTCATCCACACATGGAGTATTGTTGCCACATCTGCACTGGTGCATTTACCACTAGTCTCTCACTCTTAGACAAGGTTCAATACTCAAATCTAATAGGTCCTGCGCTATCAGCCAAGCTCTGACCTGTGTCCCATTGCCATAATATTGCATCCCTGTGTTGGTTTTACAAGTACTTTAATGGAATGTGCTCTGAACTTCTAGCATTTGTGCCCTCTCAATATACACACTCCTGACTGACTTGACTAACAGCAAAATACCACCCCTTCACTGTTAAGGTCTCTAGATGCCAGAAAACCTTCTACTCTAACAGTTTCTTCCCTTGGACTGAAAGAATTTGGAATTTTCTTTCTGCTTCCTTGATTGTACTAATCTGCAGAAGTTCAAAGATAATGTGAACAGACATCTCTCGACCCCCCCCCCCCCCCACAGTCTCCTGTTAGATATAATCCCAAATAGTAGTCTTTATGTTCCTAATGGCAGTGTTCCTTTTTGAAATGAAAAAAATTTTTTAAAAATCATTGTTTTGTTTGTTGCAAAAAAAAAAAAAAAATATTGTAAGCATGTAGAATGCTGCATGTTTGGTGCATAGATGCCATGGATGGCGGGCCTGCAATAGGAGAAATATTTTACTAAGAGAAAAGGTCACACAAGAAATGGGCTTGTCTTTGAAATAGTAATGTCTCCTTGGATGCAACATTCCATGCTGTGATTATGAGCCACAGTAATGTTCATACTAGATGGTGGGCCCTATGGACAGTTGCTTTTATGACCTTAAGACATCCATTGGTGAGGCCCCATTTGGTGACTGTGGGAAATGTGGAGTTGTCCTTTGGTTACCATTGCTCCCAGGTCCACTTGGCCCAGAGTTGGGGGCATTTGGTACTATCAGATAATCCTGTCTGAAGATACTGACTTTTTGACTAAATATACTCAAAACGTTGATATTGTTTTTTTCTTTCCCTTTGTAAAACTCCATCATGCTCTGCAAAGTCAAAAGCAAAACCAATTTTCTTTCTACAAAACAAACTAAAGTCTATGAATGTATAGAGAACTTGAAGCATAAAAACTTTTCCAGAATGATTTCATCTGGATTCAGCATTAAATAAACCCAAAAGTTGTTGATATGCCATTAAACAATTAACCAAATTATCAGCATATTAGTTATAAAAATTTGAAAACCTGTACGTTTGATCAAAGTGGGAAGATATTTGAACAGTTAAAAAACTTATATATTTTCATAGCAAAAATTTTCATGAAATCAATCTATATATCTATAAAAGTGAACATGTCTGTGTGTGTGTGTCTGTGTACATTTCCCTACGCAATAACTCTGTCAATTTTTAGTCTACAGACTCGAAATTTGATATACAGGGTACTGAGATTTGGGAAAATCGATGTGATCGGTTTTTGGCCAGAAATTTGGCTATTAAGGGGTCAAAGTTCAACGATTTGACCTTTAAGGACTCTACCAAACTCCTCCGACAATTTTGGATCTACGCACTTGAAATTTTAGATATAGGTTCCTTGCACATGGATCTAACTTAATAACTTTTTTTGAGCCCTAAACAATAAATTTTAAGGGGTCATAATAGGGGTCAAAGTTAAAAAAAAAAATTGACCTCTGCGGTCTCTTCCAAATTACTCTGACAATTTCTGGTCTAAATATTTGAAATTTTACATAAAGGGTATTCAGAGATAGGGCAAGCTTTTTCATCAGTTTGGGTCGAAAATTTTTAGTTACCAATATATAAATGTATGTATGTATGTCTGTTTGCATGTCTGCCTTAAACTTTCAATAGAGGTGACTGATTTTACCAAGATCAGTATCGTTTTAAAGTTCGACCTTTCATACGACAAATATCGAAAAATTGGCTAAAAACATTAATATCTTCCCCTTCAACTAGGCACTTTTCTACGGGGGGTGGGGGGGATAGCTTTTTTTGCTGATAATTTTGAAAGTTATCCTCTCCTTTACATTGTCTAACCTTAATTTTAAAAAATGTCGCTTCCGGTTTGGCGGTGGTCGTAACAGCATAAACGTTAGGTTTTACCCCGTTCTTTTCTTCCTTTGCGGTACGGGTTCGAGCCTGCCTTCCTACTACTACTTTTTTTTTTGCTCAACATACACATCCAAACACCCGGGCAACGCCGGGCTGAAATGCTAGTATGTATATATTTTTGTTGCATCAATAAAAGTTAACATGTCTGTGTGTCTGTCTGTGTACATTTCCCTATGCAATAACTCAGTCAATTTTTCATCTACAGATTCGACATTTGATACACAGGGTACTGAGATTTGGGAAAATCTATGTAATCCGTGTTCAGCCAGAAATTTGGCTATTAAGAGGTGAAAGTTCAACGATTTGACTTTTGAAAACTCTACCAAACTCCTCCGACAATTTTAGGTCTAAACACTTGAAATTTTATATATAAATTCCTTGGACATGGATCTAACTTAATAACTTGATTTGAGCCCAAAACAAATTTTAAGGGGTCAAAGTTTAAAAAATTTACCGTTTTTTTATGCTCAACATACACATCCAAACACCCGGGCAACGCCGGACTGAAATACTAGAATATATATATGTGTGTGTACATTTCTCTACGCAATAACTTTGTCAATTTTTAGTCTACAGGCTTTGATATACAGGGTACTGAGATTTGGAAAAATTGATGTGATTGGTTTTTGGCCAGAAATTTGGCGATTAAGGGGTCAAAGTTCAACGATTTGACTTTTGAGAACTTTACCAAACTCCTCCGACAATTTTGGGTCTACACACTTGAAATTTTAGATATAGGTGCATTGGACAGGAATCTAACTTAATAACTTTTTCTGAGCCCAAAACAATAAATTTTAAGGGGTCATAATAAGGGTCAAAGTACAAAAAAAAATTGACCGCTTTTTTTTTTTTTTTTTTTGCTCAGCATACACCTCCAAATACCTTGGCAACGCCAGGCACCCATGCTAGTATAGATATATTTTGATGTGAATTTAGAAACCTTAGCTAAAAAGAATGCAAATATAAAGAGAGCAAGATGTCTGTGCATTGGCTGCCTTTAAATCTCAAGACATTGGACAGGTCCTGTTGTCAGACTATGTAATGGGAGAAATATTTAAATTAGTCATAAAGTGTTGACAAAGAAGTAAAGATTGACTGCGTTTCATACAGCTAAAGTTTTGAGTTGACAATTGGAGTGGTGATGGGGTAGTTCATTGAAACATATTTTTGATTGTGTAGCAAAATATGCTGTAAAAATATATTAAAAAATGAATTTATTTCTGAGCACTATCAAATATAAGATTATTATTTTTTTTATAAAGTATGGTGAGAGTTTCAAAATATAAAGCCTTTCATTAAAAAAATATACAATGCATTTCTTTCAGGAATTTTGCTGAATAGCAGAAAGAATAGGTTTACATTTGAACATATATTCCAAAGTGTATCTGTAAATTTTATCAAAATTTCTTTGGAAAAAACCTGAAGAATTGTACTAGAAGAATTGCATGAGAGAAATCAATATAGATAGAATTCCTAAACAAAAATCGAAAGATAAATGGAAAGAGACAAAGAGCAAACATAAGAATTTCATTGACACAAGTTTACATTAACCCAGGCAAACATACACCTAAATAAACATCTCCCTGATAAGAGCTATGTTACACTGTAAGGATTCTTTACTAACTGCATAACAAACTGCTTAGTTTACTCAATTATTTAATTCAATGCCTTATTTATTTTTTCAGTTCCTTGTCTAAAAGTGCCCCTACCAGTGAATATTATACACAGAATTCAGTTTTAAAAATTAAGGAAAAAAATGATCGTGTCAGTTTTGAGTTGAAATATTAAAATTTCATTAGTCCATTTTAACTACAATTTTTAATCTTATTTTCTGAGTTAAATGCATTTTGAAGCTAGTTAAGCATGATTTAACATTTTATATACAAATTGATTGAAAAGTAATTAAGTGCTTGTAATTTACTACTGAAATATGATTTTGACACAAATGTAAGTGAATATAAGCATGTGGTTGCATTTAGAATTCAAAATGACTGCCAGCAATTACTATCAGCTTCTCAATTGCATCAACTGATTTCACATGGAACTTTCCAAGCTAAAAACCAAACTGGGATGAGGGTTAAACTGATAGTTGAATGATAAATACAATGAGAAGATTAAAAACTCTTAAAATAACAACCAACCCAGAAAACAGCAATTCTTTATTTATTTATCTATTTTTTTTTTTTTTTTTTTTTTTTTTACAAACATCATTCATAGAATGGTTAAGAGGCTGCAAATATTGAATAGTAAACCCCCATGCTATACTATAATCCTACCATTCCCACAGACTGCTATCCAGTCATGGCAGTTACAAATTAAACGCAATCCTTAACCATGGGATTACAAATGTGACATCTCGCACTCCTCAAATGTATTCACTCACTGGTCACTGAAACCATGCATTTAACATTGGTTTTAGCTCCGAGATGCAAAAAAACGCGTGGGCCACTAAGTCCAAGTGGCAACATAATTTTCACACTAACGGATTTTCAGTAATACTAGACCAGTACTTCTGATCTCCAAGTCATTGGTTGTCGTCAGTGAGTTCTCACAAAAGGTCACTGTTTGGCTGAAAACCCTTGTTATTGAAAACGTCTGGTTTGTCAATTTACCACTCTTCTACAATTGTTGGATTACAAGGTTGATCATTTGGTATTGATTATCAGAGTGATACCTGTGAAAAACTGAATCGCTTTCAAAAGCTGAAAAACGCAAAAAATAATTAACAAGTCATTGGTAATCGTTTACATATGAACATTTTTTTATATTCCAATGAGTGCGTGTTTTATATAATAGGTCATATAAATAGAAAATGGATGGTTATAGTCTTTTGATTAAAAAAAAAAAAAATTTTTTAAAAAAAAAATTTGTTGCTGGCTCAACTTAATATTTCTTCTAAGTTGTCTGGGTGAAGTTTGGTTGGCTATATCAATTCAGGTAATTCCAACCAGGTTTATTTTATTTCTCTTTTTTTCTCTTTTTTTCTTTTTCGTTTTTTCTTTTTTCTTTTTTTTTTTTTGTCCCTTCGAAGTTACTCTATCCTACTCTTCCCTTTCCTCTTCCATATGAAGTGTTGGCTTTTCTTTTCTAAATTAATCTTTTACTCTCTTTTCTCGTTTTTCTTTCTTTTAATAACTTTCCCATTGTCAAAAATGTTAATTTAACTGATGTAATTTATCTTGCAATAAATCGTCAATCACATCCCAAGTTGACTTATTTGTTTAACCAGCTGGGGTTTTTCAACTCTATGCCTGAGAATGAAAATTCTCTCCATTTCTCTCATGTGATAAATGACTCTTGAGAATTTACTAGCAGGGTTATTCAACTTTACCCAGGATGCATCGCCACAATATCACTTTATCATCATAGTCTTTTTCATTATATTTTAGTAATAAATTACAAGCACTTAATAATATTGAGTTAATTTTTAATCATCCAGCTTATAAGAGTTTTGAGTTGACAATCGGATTAGTGAGGGAAGGTATGGCAGGGGGATAGTTGATTGAAACGTGTTTTTGATTGTGTGAATAAGTTATATAAATAAATGAATTTATTTATTGAGCACTATTGATTGTACAATTTTTTTACTAAGGAAACTACACTTGAAAAATATGGAAGTGTATATAGATAGATAAAATGATCGAAATAAATTCAGTTATACATATGTTGAATGGGTGTATAATTGCATGTGAGTGTGAATTGTTCTTAAACAATTGAAGCATTAGATTTCAAGACAGTCGCACTTTATACAAATTTATAACACGGTAATAAATTTGTATAAAGGTTTTCCCTATAATTAAGACACTTGTTATGGTTAGATGATAAAAAGTAATAAAACATAATTATATGCTTAAATCACTATGAAAAACTAATTGAATACTTTGCCAAAAATCACACGTTTCTTCTATTCCTTTCTCCCCTCCTACTTTCCCTCCTAAAAAAGGTTTTGAAAAAATTTTGTACATTGTGTTTGAGACTAGTGACCTGATAGATTTTGAAAGAAATCAGAGCTAAAACATGTACACACATATGTAGCCAATATTTATATAAATAAAATTATACAATAAAATAATTCCATTCAAAAGTAGAAAGAGTTATTCATTGCCTTTTCAATGGCATTCTGGGAAAAACTTCACTTGGATGAGACATGAAAATGTTGAAATGTTAATCAATCTGTGTAGACTCCTTACAATGTTTATATAATATATATATATAATTAGATTTATAAATATAAATGCTGATTGTAAGCTTTTTTCTAAATTAACATTAATTCTCATTAAAATTGGGGTGGGGGGGATATTGGCAAGGCCAACTCACCATATAATGTTTAGAGAGATAATTAATACTCTCTAGAAAATACTTGATTACTTTTTACTGAAGTAAGAGTTGCACAATCAACTTATATTTTTAAATTGAGTAGCAGAGAAAGACAGTAGGAAGTTAGCAAAAAAGAACTTTTTTTTTTTTTTTTTTTTTTTTTTTTTTTTTTTTAGTTTTCTTGCTTGTATACAAGTTGTTCCAGCAAGGTTAGTCTAGTCTGTTACAAGCTAGGGGTGGGAGGATAGACTAATTCATACCTATCACGAAGGTGTTAGAAAAAGTGACTTTACAGCTGGTATTCCCAAATGGTCACCCATCTAAGTATTGGCCAGGCTCAACATTGAAGCTTGATTGTTACAATATGATGTAGCTGTAAACATGTATTGTCTACAAGAATGTATTTTCATTCTCACATTGCATTACTCTGTAGGTTAAGCTAAGAATATCAAGGTTTGTGAATTCGTTTTGGCTTTTCAAGTAAATGTCAAGTATTTAGAGATGGTTATAAATTTCTCTTGTGAATTCTCAAAGACGTTCAAGAACGTATTGTTTCTGTGTTTATCAATAATATACAGAAAACTGGACTTTTTTTTTATCTTTTAAAGGTCAGTGGAAAATATGGTTTCCCTATCTCTTTATACATATATTTAGACAAGTTTCTTTTATGTGAGTACCCACAGACACATGTTTTGTCATGACTCATCAGCATGGCTGAATCTAGCGAGATTAGAAACCAGGACCCCAGAGTTCAGAGCCTGAAGCTCTACCAGTGCGCTAAGAGAACGGTGTGTAATTTGTATAATGTATTATGCAGCCTACTGGGTTTTTTTTTGTTTTTTTCGTTACAACATGAAATTTAAATATATTTAAGAAAAAGTATCATGTACATTGACCATAGTTATTTTTTATTTTAAAAACATTTGAATAAAAAAATGTATATAGCAAAGTTCAGTTTGTTTTTCATTTTAAAATATCGTTAGCTGATATTTATTTTTGGAGATTTGATTATACTCAAATCTTTGATCTCTGAATGTAGCTGACAAATTTCCAAAATACATAAACGGCCTTTATGACATCATGTCATTTACTTGTGAACAGTTACTATCATGAGATAAAATCCTATTTGAAATATTCTTTTAATTAATTTTATTTAACTTTTGCACTCTACACCAATTAATCTTTTTAGCTTTTTGTCTTTTTTTTTTTTTTTTTTTTCAATCTTTTTACCTGACACCTGTTATTCTTTTCATCCAATATGTTTTTTTTTAATTGTGATTAATGATCTTTGACAACAAAGTGTGTGAAATCAATGTTTGCTTTGTGCTAGCCAAACAAAGTTTAAACATAGATTTATAAAATGGTCCAAAAGTTTTGTGTACAATCATATAGAAACTTTTAAGAATATATTTTATGAATCCAGAAATGATGGTAAAAAAGTTTCAGGATATTGTTGGGATCTATCTGATGAAATATTTTAGAATTTGATGTGTATATTCTTATTATAGTTATTATAATTGCATTATGTTTTGATCCACTTGGGTGAGTAAACAGTTATGCCTATGTGAACCCGGATACTTGATTATCTGTATATAGAACACTCTGGCACTGACGTCAGTTTATGAGAAAGGTTTATTTGAAAAGAGGCAGTCAGATAAAACAGCGACAGCCTACCTGTGTCCATGAAAGACAAACACAGATGATATATTGTCTTATGCACCTAGTTACATTAGTTTCAACTGACCCAACTTCTGTTGGGGTTCCTTGCAAACAGCAACATTTATTTTGCATCTGTTTGCTTCAGTTGTCAGTCTAAAAGAGCCAGAGACCTCCCTCCCCTGGGCTAGAAGTTACATGGTTTCATTGACTTCTGCTTTTCGGTCACCTTTAACCATATTTCCAGTCAATTAGTTCAACTGCTGCTCAGTTTTAATTGGTTTTTATTGTAAGCTTGTTCTCTTGTGATAGACAATATTCACTGAAGGCTTATAACCCTTGGTTCATTTGTCAAAGTTTCAATTAAAGGCTGTCTGTAAGGCTATTGATGAAAATAAAATGCTAAAAAAAAAAAACAATTGTGAAAGTGATCTTCAAATTTGTAATGAGCTTGAGTGATGGCTTCACAAAATGTTTTGTACCATTCATGGGGAGGGGTGTACACTGTCCTGAGGGCTTGATGCGAATGATTTAAACACTGTCCCAATGATAACTGACATCCACATTGATAGTCACAAATGACTTGTATACTGTCTCTGTAATGGAAAGAGGACATGAACTATTTCAAATATTCAGGAGAACAAGATGAGATTTGTTTTGCACCATCAGTGATATGCAAATTTCATTAATTTGAACGAGTTGTTTTGAGTTCAATAAAAGAATAATCCACAATTCAACGTAAAGTTTTGAGACTTGATTGGAATTTGTGGGAAATTTCTTTTGTGGTATAATTGTTTGAGTTTCATGTGAACTAAAGCTAACAGTCTCGGTCATTGTTAAGATGGCTTTTCCCTGGTGACTGAGGTATGGCTTTGGTCCTGTGCAATTCTAGGAGGTCCACCCTCACAGGATTTGCCTTCTCCCTTTGAGAAAGGGTTAGTTTCAGGCTAATAGCCTAAAGTGCCTCTACCAGCAAATTTGCAAGTCAAATTTGCAATTTCCTCTCGGGTGCCGACTCTTCAATTCTACTTTCTGACTCTTGTTACATCATTCTGCTGTGAGAGGTAGATAATGAGTATATATAAATATTGAGTCCCATGTGCAATGTTATTGCTGCTATTTATATCTACTGCTAGTTGGAAGAGGTTGCTTTCTTCAGCCAAATCTTTTCCTTTCAATATTTCGACACAACTCCAAAACAATTTTGGCTGTCTGAGTATTGCTTGTTCCATCGAAGTTGCATTGCAAGCTGTCATTAAGTTTCATTTACAATAAACTTCTGTCTTACCAATATATTGTCAGATTGTAAAAAGTGAACGGATGTAATCTGGCAAAGAGGATGGAATACTGTTGCCACATCTGGGCAGGAGCTGCTAGAAAGGACTTGGCCTGCCTTGATAGAGTTCAAAATAGACTTCGTAGCCTCGTAGGAGATGTCCTTTTCTCTTCCTTGCAACCTCTATCTCACAGAAGAGATGTTGCGAGTTTGTCTCTGATGTATTGTTATTTTCATGGAAAGTGTTCGACTGAGCTTCAATCTATGGTCCCCCCTCGCCAAACTTTCACAAGAAACACTCGTCTAGCTGTAAACACTATCAATAATTACCCCCACTCTTTATCTGTGCCTAAACCTAAACGTAGATTCCATGAACAAAGCTTCTTTCTTAGAACTGCACGCCTGTGGAATTGTCTTCTGTTTTCCTGCTTTCCGGCTGACTACAATATGGTTGTCTTCAAGTCTAACGTAAATAAGTTCTTGATGAGCCATTCCATATAAGTTATCAAATTTTCCAAATTTTCATTACTAATGATTACTATGTTGTCCAATTTCTAATGTACAATCTTTAACCCTTATCCTTGAGTGGCCTCTTGGCCTTGATAATGTGGTGATGCCTATGTAAAAAAAAAAAAAAAAAAAAGTTTAATTTTTGGAATGTTTAACACATCCGCATCATTCTTTATTCTTGTTTCTATTTTTCTGTTTAGGAAGCACGGAAGAATTTCACAATATTGCTCTGGAACTACAGAGGCTCTATCCTGGGACCAAAATGTTTGCTGTAGGCTTCAGTATGGGGGCCAATATTGTATTGAAGTACTTGGGAGAGAGTCAGGAGAACCAAGCCCAATTTCTTTGTGGTCTGTCTATCTGCCAAGGCTATGATGCCAATCTGTAAGTATTGAGAATTTATATTAGAATAATTATTTTTGTTTGTTTATTTAAAAGTTCAGAATAGTTAACAGTTGAGCACTCATTAACAAACAAAAACAAATAATTTATTACAAATGCAGTAGAATTGATTTCTTTACTTCAAGATTTATTCTATAATTTTATTTTAGTGGAAGCTATAGAATGATATTTAAAGAATCTTAGTTAGCAGAACAGCAGCAAAAACTCACTATGAAGTGAGCAACCAACAGAAGATATTATTCTGGAGAAACGGCTTACCTTTTAAACTTGTATATAATCATGTTTATCGACTGTTTTAACGTGGGGTATTTTATTCTAACCTCCACATAATGTTGGGTCATCAGGAGAGAATATGTGCCATTTCAGGGCCTTCTCAACAGCTGATGTGAGCCTCTATTATCTGAATTGTATTTAGGTCAGATGAACTGAATGTTTACCAACTTAATCTCATGTATCGTATAAGGGCTGAACATTTTACATATTCGTTGTGTAAAAACAAAATAGAAATAAAATACAATATAATTAAAATAATTTCAAAAACTTTTAAATAACTTAAAATAAATAAAAAATGAATTTTAAAAAATTAGTTTCATTGCACAGGTCTCATTTTCCTCTATTATATGTTTTTGTTTTAGTCGATCCCTTTTTCACCAAAACATTATCACATTCTTCCAACCATTGATCATATTTGCTGGTTAAAATTTGATTTTTATTTTAGTGCAAGTTAGCAACATGCAAAAATTTTGCAGTCAAGATTTTTAGGTGATTGCCTGACTTTAACTCCATACTGAAATTTACTTACCCTTCTAGTAAACCCGAGTGCTAAAATCTTTGTAAAAGCACACTTAATCCTCCTAACATTAGCAAAATCAAACAATTTTTTTGTATCAATAAGACACATGAACATGGAGATCAAATTTTTAAATAAAACAATCTTAGTTTCCACACATTAAAAGTATACTAGTTTGTAGAAAATGTCATTCTGCATTTGCCATCAATTTTTTTGTTTACAAGTTCTCAACTGTTAGTTATTCTGTACTTTGCTTCTTTTTTTTCTATCCAATTTCAGTGCTCCCTCGCAAGCTGATTTGTTCTATGTTACAGCCTGACCTCATGTATAATCTGCATCCAGATTTACGAATACCTTGTAGATAACCACATAGAGAAATGTTAACAAATATTTGCAAAATGTATTTGATATTTTGATAATTCGAGTCAATGTAATTGATGTTTTTTTATTGTGTAAATCTCGCACAATGTAAATGAATTTCTAGAATGTAATAATAAAAAGAATGCACAAGATCTTTAATAAGATTTTCAAAACTGTGGTAAAATTATTTTAGAAAAATTAACATTTTAGAAATGTAATAAAAGATTCTATCCCCAGTCTGAACAGACTATTCTCTTAATCAGTATGTTCATTATTACATCAAAGTGGAGAGATGTGCTTACTTGTCTAGAGAAAGCCATCACTTGTGAGACAATTCTGATGGATTGAAGACATTTCTAGCAAGATGTGGATGTGTTAAAATTTCTACATAAGGTTATAAGAAGCAGAAAAGTGGAAATTTCCCTTAGAAGTGTGAGCCACTTATTTAAGTTGTATCAAAGCATTTTTGAGGTGTCCATGAATCTGCACACTTTGCTGTTACATAAATTGATAATGTGCTTATAAAGTCATTTAACAAAGGAATATTTCAATTATTAAATCCTCATGCATGTGATGCTACTTGAGGAGAAATTTCTTACCATAACAGAAAGCTATTTAACATGCTTATCACATTAATTATTCAATTAATTCAATACAAAATCTTTTAATAGACAAATGGTTTATTCATATTGGATTCAACTTGATTGCCCTGAAAGCTGCAAAATCAAAGATGGGAGAGCAGAGTTAAAATTTTATGTACATATTTATTCTCTTTTGGGTAAATCATCTTAGCAGCATGTCATTTCTCATTCCATCAAGAGTTTTATATAATGGTCACTCTTAATCATGTCTGTCATCATTTCCGCCTAATTTTTATCACTTACTATTCTCACAAACTTTCAGGTGTATTCCTGTAATCTCATGGCCCCTGTCTAAAACATATCCTGTTTGCAACATAACACCAAATCCATCTGAACAAATATATTTTCACTTTTATATTAGAATATCCACTAAGATTTAACATTGTAAAACCATGTTGTTTAAAACTGAGCCCTAGCTTTACCAAGCTTCTCATGTGAAATGTGAGAACACTTCTAAAAATTTAACATTTTGTTGCCACTCATTTCTTTGTCTTTGTTTCAAACTTGTCAGACTCATTTATCGATCTAATCTGATACATTCTACTTTCCAGCGCCGTCCCTCACTATTATGACAGCCTCAGTATCCTTAGTGCCTATCTCCTGTTGCTGACGACTCGCCAAAAATCTATTCTTCGAGAACATAAAGACATACTTTTTAGCGATGAAGCAAAGAACAAATATGGAGCTCTTGATGAGGACCGAATCTTCAAATCACCCACACTTCTCGAACTTGATGAATATTATAGCAGGTTAGTACTAACATAAGTAACATTTATATAATAATAATAATAATAATAATATCATTAGTAAGCTATTACTCATGAAAACTTCATGTATATTGTGTAGGAAAATGTACAAATGTCAAGGAAATGAACAGTAGGAGTCATGTGTGTATGGAAGGGGGGCATCTAGTGTAGTTTTGGTGAATTTCAGAAAGCACTAGCTTTCTATTTTTTCACAATAGTTACCTTATCAAGGCCTAAAAGCTACTCGAGTATAAGGATTATTGAATTTGTGATGTCGATGGTGAAACATTGATAGGATTGGTAACTGGTTATAACTGGTCAGAAATTGATTATTTAAGAGGATGGCTCAACAAGAATGTTTACATTGGATTTGAAATCTGTAATGTTGTAGTCAGCTAAGAAGCAGCCCTGTGGTACTATTCCAGATGGGCAGTTCTAGAAAAGAAACTTTGATCATGGAAGTTCTGTCTGTTTAGTTTTAGCTACAGAAGGATAAAGGGGAATTATTGATAGTGGTTGTAGCTAGGCGAGATTTAGTTGTAAATGTTTTAGGGAGTGAGGGAGGGTATAAATTGAAACTGTCAGTTTCAAAGGATGTAGTGTCTCAGTAGCCAACAATTCTGTGTGAAAAATGTTTCTGAAAGTTATAGGAACAGTGCTGTTTTCTGACTGTATGTATGTTCACGTGTGTTAGACACATTAAAATAAAAAAAATGTGTTCCATGTTGTTAATAATTTTGAGGATGTTTACATAAGTCAGTCACTAGATGTTAAGACTTTAATGAATCCAAGTCCAGGGAAGTAAGTTGTTTTGAATATGACAGGTGTCTAATTGAGAATGTTTACTTGGTTGCACATATTTAAACGGTCAATGTTCTGAGCAAAATGAAGGTACCTGATGCAAATTCTAAATGCTTTGCACCATAGTTATTTGCAATCTTAAATAGATTTCTGGAAAGTAGCTAAAATAAGTCTTACAATGCGCATTTGGTGTCCTCGACAATTTTAAAGATGTTTTGTGCAACACAAATCACAGCTGACAGTAATGCACAAAGATTTTTTTATTAGTATTGGGGATGCTGAAGTTTTCCTCTCAAAATGCATAATGGCGCACCTGTCCAAAGCTAGCTTCAATTGCCAGTATTTATCTCTCTTGTGGTGGGATGATGTGACACAAGGGTCGGAAATTGGCTTTTGAAAAGCTAGCACTCTATAGTAAAAGCACTTTGGCCAGCAAAAATGCATTGGCAGCTCCATCTAAGACGGTTAACAATAAACTAATGCCTTCTTAAAGGGAGAAGGCAAAGCCTGGGAGGGTGGACCTCCTAGAACTGTACAGGATCAGCAACATACCTCCATCATCTCAACAATGTTGACTTTGATGCTGGGGGTAGGGTGGGTGCTGATTACAGCTCTGATCTGTTGCTGCAGTGTGACCCAGTCTGATTGCAGGGAACATTATTACAGTTTAGGATCTGCCCTAATATAATGTAATATTGACAATGATTTATAGTTGAAGAGGAGGGTATGCTGTTTTCTTAATGTGTCTCTTATCAAGAACAAAATAAAAACATAGAATAAGTGTAAAGTTGCCTGATAAAAAAAAAGTGAGTAAATATAATTACTTTTTTCATGTATCTGGTTGTGATAACCATGCAACAAATTAGGTTTAAGATGTTAAGTGTTACTGCTTAGAACTTGGTGGGGATTCTTCTTCCTCTTCTTCATTGTGCTTTGATATTTAGGGTGTTGCAACATCACATGTGTGCTCTACATATCAACCATCCAAAAGGTTGGAATCCTTTAGATTGCATGCAGTCATCACTTAAGCTCTCAAACCAGGTTTTCCTCTGTCTACCATTCTTTGTATGAGCTAGTTTGCATTATAGAGTTGATGCAGGCAATGGCACGCATCTGTAATCTCGCCAATATCAAGTTGCATAATTGATGCGATCTTTTCTTCGAGCTGCATATACAGGTTGTCCGAATAAAATGTATACACTCTTTAAATGACCATAAAACAAACATTTATCATAAGTTTCATACATCGAAATACTGAACAAATATAGAAACCAGCTAATTATCAAGTGTTCAAATTATCGGCCATTGTGGTCCATGAACAGCTGACAACGCTCACTGATTGAATCAAAAACGTTCCTAATCAGTTCAATTGGTATGTTGACACATCTTCTTTCAATGGTCGCTTTCAACTCATTCATTGTAACTCATTTTGTGGTGTGAACCCTGTGTTTAACATGCCAACAAATACCCACTCACCCAAAAAGCGAAAAATCCAGGCTGGGGGTCAAATCTGGGGAGCATGGACAGTACTGGATATTTCCTCTTCGTCCTAACTGTTTCTCAGGTGACTATCAAGATATGCTCTTACGTCATGATGATAGTGGGGAAGTGCTCAATCCTGCTGGAAGTGCCATTCTTTATTCCTAAACATCTCTTGGGAACATGGTATAGCATATTCATGTAGCAAGTTGAGATAATTTTAAAAAGTGTATACATTTTATTGGGACACCCTGTACATCTGACCATGGCACAATCATTATGTTGAAGACGTTGCAGATCAGATGAGTTTGAGACCCATTATTGATGTACTAAATTAAGATCCTAGATAAGAGCAGCAATACCTCATCTGCAGTAAGTATGATCTATCTAAAAGCAATCCACAGTTAAGGAGTGGCTATCCCAAATATTTTAGAATAATGAATAAAATGAAGTCTTTATTATCTTGTTCCAGTATGCAACCAAGAAGAAGCTATCTAGATGAGTGTCAGTCCTGAGAATTGAACAACATCCATAGCCACCCATCCTCTGCTTCCATCAAAAAATTTACATTTATTTACTTTTAATTTTTTCAACCTCCAACATGGCTGTGAGCAGTATATACCTCCATTTCCATTTTTCTTCCTTCTCCAAAAACAATTTGATTGTTATTGTTCATTCTCTATGGCCCAATTTTTTTATTTCTACATCTTGCACCTCTGTCTAATAAAAATAATGAAAAACTTCAAAAAATAATTTACATTTGATCATATTATAAAAAGCTGAAAAGAAATCTAATGAAAATTATTTCTTTTAAGCTATTTTAAAATGTTGAATTTTTTCGAGACATTTTCATAATGAAAATGTGTGAGTGAAATTGCAAAACTTGTACCAAAATCAAATATTCTATCTTAATATTTTTCTTTTTTTGTGTTATATTATTATAAAATTATATATTATTACAAAAATATAAACTAAATATATAAAATAAAATTATAAAAACACTATTAGAAAATTACGCATAATTCAAATTTAATCAAATATAATGAAAAAGATATGGTTTATCTAGTGAAAAGAAAAACATCTTATTTTAATATATTACAGGGTGTCCCCATAAATTTCTAGACATGGGAAAATATTTTTATATGAAAAAAATATTTTCTTATTCATATAAATTTTGCATGTCCATCAGACAAAGAACTTTCCCAAGCACAACTGAACTGGTGCTTATGATGAGATGCATTGCTGGAGACAGTCTATCAGAAAAGTATACAAAATATAAATTGTTCTTTTAAATATTCATAAAGATAAAAATCAAGTGATGTAATGTTTGAGGATCTACATGGCTACCTCACAGCAACTGAAAACTGTTGATTTTACCACTGTGTAAATGAGATGTCCGCCATCTTGCTGAAACAGAACTGGGAACTTTTATCCTTGTATATCCAAAAGAAGAAAAAAAATCTTTTTGCAACAAGTTCAGATAAATATCAACATTGAAAAATTGTCTGATAATAATTCTGTCACTCTTGCATTACTTTACTAACACCTTGCATTTTTGTCAGACTCAGTTAATGTGTATCCCAATTCTTCCTAAAATGTAGCTTTTATCGATTAATCTTTCCATTTATGATAAAATTATTTCATCAACAAGCAATTCAGTTGAAATGTTTACAACTTTGTAGGTTTCTGAAATTTGAACAGAAAAAATATTAAAAAATCATGTATGGAAAGTTATCAAATACAATGTTTTTTTTTTTTGGGGGGGGGGTTATATATAAAAAATTTGAAAATGTGTTTTAAAATTGCTCAGTTTTTGTAATTGAATATTTTACAGAAATGTTCTCTTCATTTCTTTGTAATACAAGATCTCTAAACGGATTGATTTGCTGGTATCAACACAACTTTGGAGACTTTGGACCTAATTCACACTGAAGAGGTTCCAGAAAAGTTTGTCTGTAATGCTCGTGCTACTCTCTCCACTCACACACATACAAATCAAAGGAACTATTCTTACACCCAAACAAGACGTATTCTCACTTAGACATGGGATTATGTCTAACATGGGATTTGGGGGAGTTGAGTAACAAGATGTCAGTTTACATTACATTTAGACTTGTGCATGTTAGTACAGTCAGGGAAGCAGAAGACAAAGTAAATTATGATGTCTGGCAGTTTGAAAAAAGAAACTATTAGAGTAAAAAATGTACCAGCATCTAGGGACATCTGCAGTGAAGGCATGGAATTTTGCTTGTTGAGTTGGTCAGAAGTATGCACAGCGAGTGGACACAAGTGCTATGAGTTCATCATAGCACTTTTCATTAAAATACTTGTAAAACAGGCAGAGATGTAACATTGCATTCATAGAAGTCGGAGCTTGGCAGATAGTGCAGTTTCTATTAAAATTGCCTTTTTTGATCCTGTCTAAGAGGGAGATACTAGTAGTAAATGCACTAGTCCAGTTGTGGCCACAATACTCCATACATGAACAAATTGTTGATTATATTCTTTGTAAATCACCAAATCATCGATTCTAATTAAACTTAGAGCATTCAATAATTCAATAGATGCATAATTCAGCATTTGACAAAGCATCAGATTTAAAAAGTTCAATTTTCAACAAGTTAAAAAGTTAATGTTTACTTGAACATTTTGCTATCATGTTCTAGATAATTTTTTCATCTGCCAAATTAAAAAAATGCTTTTGTGTGTATATATATCATGAACAATAAATTATATATTTATAAGGAATACAAGTTTTAACATTAAACTTAAGAAGTTTAACAGGATTTCAGATTAGGTCAGATTAATGCACATGTGCAGTAAGTTTTTAATTTTTTTTTAAGGTTGTTACTGTTAAAAGTGACCATTATTTTCTAACGAAAAAATTTCCTGAGAGTACTGCTGAAATATCCCTTCAGTGGGGACATCTGCAGCAGACTGGATCCATTACTGTGCTAAGTTGAGCCATTCATGTATTTTTCTATTTTGTATCATTTATTTAATAGAAGAGTGGCTGGCTTTTCCAGTGTTCAAGAATATTATCGATGGTGCAGTTGTATTCACTATCTTGATAATGTAAGTAATACATTTTCTTTCCTTTCTTTCAAATATTTATAAAGTCTCCTCCAATTTAAACAAAAGATCTTATGATATATCCTTAAATATCTTTGCAATAATATTTTAATATAATATAATATTTTAATTGTAAAGAGATTTATGAACACTTTTTTTTCTTCCTTTCAAATATTGAGTATTGCTAAACTGATTTCACCAGCTAAAACGCTTAGTTAGATGCAATTTTAATTCTTTGCTCTGGCAGTAGCATATAGAGAGAGATGGAAATAAAATGATTTTGAAATTTCAGTAGTGATAAATTAATTTTTAGATGCTAGTTGCACTAAATACAACAGGTAGTTTTTTATTCCTTTTAATGTGGTCTATTAATCCTGCCCAGAGAAAATATTGTCCCTTCAAATGCATGCATATAATGTAACAAAACTTCATCTAAGCCAACAAGCAGACATAGCTGTTCATTCCAGCATTTCCTAAAGTCATACCTGGTACTACCAGATAAGACTGTTTGAAAATATTGGTTTCTTGCACTAAAATGCACCAAACGTTGATATTTTTGTTTCTTTGCCTTTGCAAAACTTAATCATGTTCTGCGAAGTCAAAAACAAAACTTTTCCTCTACAAAATAACCAAACCAAACACCATGAGTAAAAATTTGAATATATAAAGAATTTGAAGCATAAAAACTTTTCCCAAATTACTAGATTTGATATTAACCAAGTTGAAATTTTTTTAGTCTGATAAAAAAGCCAATCCTATTTCAACTGCCATATTAAAAATTAGCTCTACCCACCCCATCACCTGAGTCTTTATTTCGTGTTTTATTTTTAGTCTTTTAAAATTTTGAAAGATTTAATTATTGCAGTATCATTTAGTCATTAAATCATTAATTCAACTAAATTAATTGTCAAGATAAAGATGATTTAATCGTATTTGGATTCATCAGACTACTGTTCTCATCTTGAGTGTAATTTTCAATAGTAAAAGGGAAACCATCTACTATTGTACGAATACAAATAACCAATCCTCATCTAAAAAATTCAGAAACTTCAAAATGATTTAATGTCTAGATGATTATTGAATTTGTATAATTTCCAAAAATTAAATTTAAATATACAAGGATTTGTTTTGAATTTTGAAGCAAAAAATTACTCCCTATAAAAGTTTAAATGCTTCTAAATTATATATATATATATATATATATATATATATATATATATATATATATATATATATATATATATATATATAATGTGTGTGTGTGTGTATAAAAATAGTTTATTAGAGTTAAATTCATAATGATAAGGCTTTCATCTTTGATTTTTTTAGGAACTTATATAAATTTGTACAATCTTTAAATATGTTGATTTATATTGTATATTGAGTTTCTTTATTTGATTAGGATTCTCTTCTAAATATTGATACTAATATTTATATGGACTTTAAGTTTACAGTACACAATCTGTAATCTGAAAGTATTTCAAGATTTCAGTTAATTATGTGTGTGTGTGTATTCATAGTGATATTTACATCTAGAAACAAAAATAGGTTCATAACTCTTAAAATTCACGCTAGAATTGTTTATAAGAATCCATGGCGCTGTGGTATTATAGGTACCCACCTACCCTAAGTGTTGGTAAGTAAAAGAGGGAAAAATATAACAAAAATGAGAAAAAGGGTTTATCAGTAGACAATAGATAGGAAGCTGTTCACTGGGGGTAGACAAAAGAAACTTGACATGGGATTGTTTGTCAGGGTGTAACAAGAGGTTTGAACAATAGACCTGAGATATATTTAGATTTGGTTTGTGGGAATGGTTTACGGGCGGTTCAGAGGTTTTACAACAGTCGTAAGTTGGACACTTGACAGCAGTTGGGGTTTGAACGCAGTTAAAGATGGATCGTGGCTTTGAGTAGATGAGGACATGAACTAACCAACTGACTGACCAATACAGACTCCACAATAGAACGTTAGAAGGACTTTAGCATTTAGAGGGTCGATGGTGTCACACACTTCTAGAGTGCAATGAACATTCACAGAAAATGCTTTTTGTTTTTTTTTGTTTGACTTTTGTGTGTGAACTCATGCACTCTCCTCAACATCTGCCAGTATGAGAGACTACAGCAGAAAGACCATAAGAAGATAAGACAATGAAAAACAAAATCACTGCACACAATGTTGGATGCAATGAACTATCGAGCAAGGTAGTCCATGGTTTTACAGTGGAATGAATAGAGTACTTGGTGAAATTCAATTGTAACAGTTTCATTCTTAGAGATTCAAGGTTCAATTCTCAGTGCAGGCGACCCAAAAATACAATTGCAAATTACTTAGAACTTCTACCCAGTCATGGCTGACAAAACGAGAGCATGCTACGCCCCCGTGAATTAAATAAAGGGTTCCATGTAGATTCTTGAGTTTAACAGATTTCCGAGTTCACCAAGATACCCCTGACAAAAGTCAGGTTACGTTGGCCGAAATGTTGTGCAAATAACACTCAAGATGAGAACAGTAGTTCAAAGAATCCAAATATGAATAATCAATCCTCATCTCAAAACGTTAGAACATTAAGAAAGTTAAAAGCTAATGCTGACCAGCTTAACTATGATGATTGGATATCTCCAGGCCATATTTTGTGGTTGATATATACAAGGTTACCCAAAAAAACAAGAGCTAAATGAAGGCCATCTAGAACATATGCTGTAGAACGGAGAAAAAAGGTCAAAGACCCTAGTGTTTTGATGTGATGTTTTGAATATAATAAACCAGTTATGACCAAAGTTTCATTTCATTCAGACAAAACACTAAAAAACGTGGCCTAATTAGTTGGGGCTTGGTTTTTTTGGGGTCACCCAGTATTTGCAGTCTGGAGATTTATTAACTATTTTTTACTTTACCTGTATTTTAATGATATATTTTGAATGCTTCTGTTTTTTTAAGATCAAAATTCCATTACTGCTGCTGAATTCTGCTGATGATCCTTTGGTTCCTGAAGATCTTCTAAGGATTCCCAAACAATATGCTTGTGAGTATTTCAGCTTTCCAGAGACATTATCTGATGCAAATTTAATCTGATTTAATATCGATTATAAAAAATTGTTTTTGTCCAAATTAAAAATATATCAATTAAAAATATATTAATTCATGAGGATTTTTTAAGTCATTATTTTAAAAGCAAAGCACAACTTTATAGTAACATTATTTTAAAAGCAAAGCACAACTTTATAGTAACAAATACCAAGTATATATAAATATGCATCTAAGGACAAAGAAAATGAACAGTTTTGAAGTTTTGCATCAATTTTATGTCTCCTTACAAAAATTAAAATCAAGATATGATATTAAACCTTATGTCTAAAATCCTTATTTTCATTTTGATCAAAATTCATTACATGATTTAGATTTTAGAAAATGTGTAAAATTTAAAGTTTTTAAAGATTTATAAAAGAAGTTTTAAGAAAAAGTTGAACAGGAAATCTTGTTTAATTGGTGTCTAATGATGTATGTCTAATATAAGTTAATTTCACAAAAATCTAAGATATTAATGTATGTCTAATACCTATTAAGATTGTTAATTTCACTAAAATCCAAGATATCTGAATTTTCACAAAAGATTTTCACCTCCTTTGCATAAAATTAAATATATAGTTCACATTTGGATCTGATGCGACTGCTACAAAATTTATAATGATCGGTTGATTAGCTTAGAGAATCTTACATGTAAAAATATACATACCTAGCTTTAGTTCCTGTTTGTTCCCAAAACATTTCCATTTGTAATTTAAGTAGCAATTAAATACCAACTAGTAAATATTTTTAGTTTGATTTGCAGTTTTATTTAAGGCTTATAATTAGAATTTTGGATTGCTTAATGCTGAAATACACAATTGTAAATTTTTTAAAAAACTTTTTCAAAATAACTATTAGATGTGGTTTTCATTTAATCTCTTATATATTTTGATTGCAGAAATTTCCCTCTGGACCAAAATACTGTAGGTTTGCAAGAACATGCCACATACAAATTTATTATGTCTATAATATTAGTCACTATCTTATGTAACTTTTTAGATACATTTATGTATTATAATAAAATCCTACATTTCATCCTAGGAGCAATATCACAATCACACCATCTTCAGACAAAGTAGTTCCTATTTTTCCCTCTAAATGTGAAGTCCTACCACCCCCACTCATCACCAGGAAGAAATATACACATAACTATATTGTCTTGGCACCCTTCGTAACTGGATTATTGAAGTAATTTCTCCCTTTTAAAATTCCAGCAATTGTCATTGGCTGAGAATTGAAAAATCGATTATTCTGGATTACACCCTTTATTACAAGAACGAATGCATCAGACCTTTACAAATATGGCAGCTCTTTCTCCACGAAGCAATCGTTTTATAAATATTAGACCAAATACAAAAATAGTAACCACTTGTAATCAGAAATATATGTACTGATACCCTCAATTACCTAGACACACATTAACACCATGCAACTATCTCTCCTACAAAAAAACAATCCCTGAAACAAAAAAATTACGGATAGCATTTTTTTTTTATCTTTTTAATTTCAAATCTTATTACCAGACCAAAAACGATGTAATTTCGTTGGTTTTTTTTTTCTTTTACTTTGTGTTATAACAGTGTTTCCTTTTTTTTTTATATATATATTTTTCTATATCTATGCACACATTAACATTGCGCAGATATGCCCCCCCCCCCAAATAAAATGAACAAAAAAAAACTGAAACATAACATTACTATTTACGGGTACCATTGTTTATTTTTCGTTTTCAGCATTAACCGCTTAGAATTTAATTAATGCCCCAATATTATATACAGGTGTTTGATTATAGACGAATTATAGACACGCTTTTCTTTAAAATGACGATTTTTTTTTTCTTTTAGTTCATAGTATTTGCATGTGGGGATCCTGACAGTGATTATCAAGATTAAATTTGAAGCAAATATTTTGACTACACCTCCCCCACTCACAAGGTGGGGTGTCTATTCTGAAAGCTGTTCTTAACATAGGAGATGTTGCAGGTGGCCATTTCGAAAGCTGTAAATTAACCTGAGGAGGTTGGGGTGTCCATTCCAAAAGCCGTACTTAACATGAAGAGTTTAGGGGTGTCTATCCTGAAAGCTGTTCTTAACATGAGCAGATTGGGGGTTCGGCAACAACAACCATACTTTATTCTTTTGATTAGACCAATAGTTTTTGTTTTTTTTGTTTTTTTTTTCTCTTAAAGATAAATTTTTACGTTAGATCCACACTTTTCTTTAAAATGATGACTTGTATAGTTTTTCCACTATGCTAATTAAGAAAATCTCATTTGTATTTGGTAGCCCTGTAAATCACTGGCCACCAGATTAGTATGCAAAGAATAAATCTAATTCTATCTGACCGACACTGCCCCCACCCCCGAATTCCTTTGTTGGTTCATAGTATTTACACATGGGGATCCAAATTTATAATCCTTTCAGACTCCCAATCTACTTTAAAATCTATCAAAAATAAAAAGATGAACAACCCTCTAATTGCATAATTACTCCACAAATTAACAGTTAAACAGTCAAAAAGAAATTATTTTCTGCTTGATAGCAAGCCAGTCCGGTATCAAAGGTAACGAATTAGCAGATTCAGCAGCAAAAACTGCTATCCATTAACCAATTGATGCAAATTTTAAAATTTCATACACCGATCTCTAAAGACATATCAATACATACACAATGGAGAAATGGAAAATTTATTGGAATGAATATCCTAACAGCAAATTTCACAAAATTATACCAAAAATTCAAAAACAAGAACAATATACAAAACTAAACACAAAAGTCAAACAAGGATAAGGATACAAATAGGCCATACACATTTAATCCACTCGTATCTCCTAAAAAAAGAAAGTCAACCCATCTGTATACCTTGTTAAACACCACTGACAATAAAACATACGAATTGAATGCATTGATTGTGTAACAAGAAATCATTTCTATAAAGAAAAAATATTAAGGATTTATTCAATAAAAACAATCTCCACATCATACTTTCATACCTTAAAAAATTACTCTTTATCAAAAAAAAACTTACTTATATAACAGTCAGAGCCGGGAGGGGGGGACAAAAGCTCCCTGAACCCATAGACACTTGGCATAAAATAACCCAAAGGGTTAACATGCCATCAAACTCATCAAAACGAACAAACCAAATTATTTAGTCTAAAAATTGTTTTATTTTCAGAATTTATAAAAATTTATATCTCAAAATATTATTTCACTTGGCTAATAATTACTAGACTTAAATTTATTAAAATATCCTGTAGTTTAATATTTGTTGCAGAGAAAATGTGAATTCAACACAAATTTGTTGAAATAAAGTCAATTTAAAAATTGTAAAACGTTGGCCCTATATCTTTTCCATCTCCATCCAAGATACTATTAGCCAATGAAAAAGCATGAAATATGATTTACTGCCGGTGAATCTTAAAAAAATATCTGATTTGATTTGTGTTCAGTGTTCACAAGTGACTGTGAAAGAACATTGGAGTGCAAGAGTAAAACTATGCTTTTTTTCTGACAAAAATGAAATATTGAAGAATATTAAATATTTAACAAATATAAACATTTATTAGAAATACAATTTTACATCTAAAGCATGATACTTAAAGTTATTAGTGGGAAATATGAATAGACTGGCTTTACTTTATTCCCATGTTGCATTATAATTAACTTGAATTTACCAGTGTAATTTTTAGTTTATATGATATTAAATTTCAATATATGCATCACATTTAAAATGTGTGATATAAAGATGCTCATATACTTGAATTTTACCGTGATTTCTTTTTTTGTTTTAGTGAACAATGACAAATGTTTGATGGCTGTTACCACTCATGGCGGACATCTTGGTTACCTTGAAGGCGGTGGAGTCTTTCCCAATCCAATATCCTGGTCTGACAAAGTCATTGTACAGTACTTGAATGTCATTATAGATAAACACATGTCTGCTATGTTATAAGGATATCCTGCCTAGATTTGCATTGTGATGTGTATGTAATGTTACTATTGCCAAATACTAATGTTGAAATGATGTATCTACACTGACACATGTATTGTCTCCGGTCTAAGATATATATTTTCTAAAAGAAAGAAGCCCTCCCCCATACACACTCACTTTCAAATTCTAATCTCCAGCTTTTCTACATAGATGATGAAATACAACTCTTCTGTTTATCCTTTTTCACCTCAGTCCATCCTTGACTTTTATACACAATTGGAAAAGTGCTTTTTGCTTTTGCAATTCTTTTGCAATTGACTTGAACAAAGAAAACTGCTTCCAGAATATTAATGCTTAATCAATTGAAGTAACCAATTTTTCGCATATGAGAAAATATTTTTTCTATGACCAAAATGTGCTCAATATTTTATGTATTTGTTTTCTCTTATTTTTATATTTTTAACTCTTCTGTTTCTACCTTATTTTGAGCCTCTACAACTCATACTGATACATTTTTCCTGTAAAGTGTTACTTCTTGAAAAACAAAATCGAACTCTTGTGAGATATGACCAATTCTGAAAGGGGTTATTTTTATTCTTTTACACAACTTTTGAGACGGGCTTCTTTAAATGAGGTGACAAAGAATTTTCTCCATAACAAAATGTATCCCTTTTGCCAGAAATTGCAAAGAATTCTCTGAAAAGGGATAATATATATATATATATATATATATGATTCTGAAATGAAACCTAATATTATTACATATATCTCACCTGTCCCCTCTGCTTATTAAGAAGTAGAAGCTATTGCTTAAAATCTCGCTTTTAATGTTTATTTTCTCTTTAGTCTTTTGGAAAAAGAAATGATTTCGAAAAAGAAAAAATAAAGCTCCATAATAGACAAAAGAAACTATGTAAAAAAAAAAAATAAAAAATAAAATAAATAAAAAAATCTTAAAGATTAAATACAAAAATTGGCAACAGCAAAATAGAAACCTGAATACTGTGATATTTACTGACTCAACTGAAGTTGTCACCTGAAAAAGAAAAAGGCCACGATCATCTTTTTATATACACAAAAGTGCTTTCAAGGAATTTGCGTTTTGTCAGTTAAAGACTTTCCCCCAATTAACAGAATAAAATTAGCAAATGTTATGCATAAAGAAGGCAAAATATGAAAGGATAACGAAAGTTGTCATGATATTCTTTCCAAACATTCATCACATTTATTTTTAAGATAAGGCCATATTTTGTAGGATTTATTTAATTTTTCTTTTTAATCTTTCACAGAATAGGATTCTTTGCAATTACACCATGTTTTGCTTTAAATAGACCGGTTTTTTGAGTGAATTCTTTAGTAGTCATAAACTTTGAAAATTTCGAGGTATTTGATGTTTAGATGTATAAAGTATAAAAAATAAGTTTCACAAAACAACATGGCTACACTGAATGTAAAAGCAAAATTAAAAAGGAAAGAAAAGTTTGATCTGCTTGTCATTAAAAGATCAAGAGATTGTAAGAGTTCATGACTATTTAAAAATATTACTTTTTTTTACATGGTGATTGCAGAAAAGCATCCAGAATTATTCTAATTCTTCAAGAAATGTTTGTTTTAAATAGAAATTCTATTGAACTCTGTTAAGATCATAAAATCTGCATCTCCATTATTGCTTGAGTTGTTACTCTCAAAGTTTTTTTTTATTTTAAGAGTCGTTTCGTTTTTTGTTAGTTTTATTATTGCTATAACCATCAATTTATTGGTATTAAGCTGCAGAAATTTCCTAGACAAAAAACTATATTTGCAAAATTTTTAAACAAACTACTAAAAGCATATTCATTAAAAACATATTCATTAATTAGATATTTAACATACATTTGATGGAATTTGTTCGTGTTCATAAGATTCATAGAATTAAAGTTTGTCAACAGGAAATGTAAATCGCTTTCAAAACATTTGAAATCTTGAGTTATGTTTGGTCAACTTTTCATTCTAAATGCTTCATCATTGGAACAGATCGATGTATTTCCTGAATCTTTTACAAATGTTGTAAAGATTTCATTTCCCATTACATTATTATTCTAATGATTTCAATGAACAAACTTAAAAAGTTTGTTCACTGAAAGATGGGATAACTTGAACCTGCTTTTCTTGGGAGGAGGGGGTAAAATATTAGATTTTATTCCATATCTACATTCTTTCATGTTCTATATTTTTCTATACAAAGAATTTTTTTACTAGAAAATGGACTTTCTAGTTAATAAGAATTGAAATATTTCTCAGATTTTTTTTTTTTTTTTTTTTTTTTTTTAGAACAATGTATTTTCGAATTTTAAGAAGTAAACACAGACAATTCTAAGCCACGTATATATAAAAAAAAAAAAACTTGAGAATTATTTTTGAAGAAATTGAAACCTTCCTTTAATTGTGATGTGATTAGAAATTAAATTCTGACAAAAATTGGACAGACAATTAGTAGGGAAGGGGGGAAAGTTGATCAGACGATCTGATATGATGTAAACACCTATTGTATTAACAAAGAGATTAAGTCCGAAAAAACTGACAGACGCAGTGAGGATATGTGGGGGTCAGGTGTTACACAAAAGCTTGGGTACTGTTTAATTGTCTTGTGTATGTAATAAGCAAGAAATAAAATCATTTTTTATACAAAAATTGTTGCCATTATTTCATTATATTTGTACTTAACAGGACGAAAGTATGAATGGATTACCACCCTAATACCTAAATGAAATTTATAATTCAATACAATTGAAATTCGATCTTTGTGTAACAAAATAAGATTTTTTGATTAACTTTTAGCATTTGTTACATGTTACAAAATGCTTTTCAAACTTATTTTTCATTAAAAGTAACAAAGATCAAATTTGAATAAATTTTATGGAAAAAAAAAATCAAAGATTCTGTACTTACAAACTATCATAAAAATAAATTTTATTCTGAATAGAAAAATTGACTTATTTTTGTTTTTAGTGATTTGTCATTAAATTGTAATTGCAAGAATTATAACTAGCAGAATCTATGGAAATTTCAGTTGTGCCCTTCATCTGTTGTATATGTTGCCTTGCTTGATTGCAGTTTGTGACCTATTTCTATTCAATGGACATTTAGCATGAATGTAGGTCCTACAATATTATTTGTGCTACCTTTGTTCAAACTGACAAAATACTTATCTAAATATTCTGGTTAATGCGGTTTTAAAATATATTTGATTATAGAGATCTATTTTCAAAACCTTTGTAGGAACCTTCCAATATATTTCTATTCTATGGATGTCTAGCACAAATACAGACTCCACAATATTACTGTATGATTTTTGGATATTACAAATATCTTTGGTCCTAGCCCAAAGGCTAATAAAGTGTATTTTAATGAGTTTCACGTTTGATACAGCAGCAACATTAGATGGAATTTTTTCAATTATATTTTTGCATTGTCACTTTGTTGATCTGGCAATCTGATCTTTTTAAAAAATGGGTTAAGGGTGATAACATACGAACTACCATGAAATTGCGTTTGTGTATTATATAAATAGTAATTTTGTTATCCATAAAGAAAAGCTTGTCTGAATAGTTTTTTGCCAATTAAGATTAATTGAAATGAAACAAGAATGGATTCGTTCTGAAATGCATCGATTCAATTTGTACATTTAATGCAGATTGAAATAGCGCTTCAAACTTAAGACCGGCAAGAAAATATTATTTCCGACTTTAGGTGTGATGGACCAGCAAGAAAATGCCATTATGGTGGGTGTGATGAAAATTGAAGGGCATTTCTAAATACAAGGTATTTAGAGATGTCCTTGATATCTCTAAATACTTTCAGTAAAACAATGAATTAGAAAAAAAAAATGTGATAATCTTGTATTAAATTTTATTCTGATATAGTTGTCATGTATACAAGTGTTTCTGTTTTGTGGATGAAAATGTTACAAAAATCCTACCTGATGAATCTTAGTTGCATTTGTCTAGTTTGAAATAAAAACGCTTGAAATATTTTTAAGTAAAAAGTAATTTGGTGAATGTAAAACACTTAAATTGTAAAACAAAATTTTGTGGTTGTTTTAATATTGAAATTTAAGATTTACTGCAATGTTGGTAACTATTTTAGAGAACAAATAATGTTTATAAGAATTTAAAAATTATTAATCATTAGATTGAAACTATTTCTTGAAATAATGTGACATAATTTTTTTTTTTTTTTTTCTTGTATCTTGAAAAAAATTCATCCCTCCCATTTTGATAAATTTGAATTTTAGAAAATAATTTTCTAAAATATAAAAAGGGTTAACGAATTCCAACTATTTTGTAAAATAGATTTTGGAATTAAGTTTATATTTGACAAGGATTGATAAAATGTATATTTTATTGGGTTTGAATTTCAATGGAATATTGTGATAAATTTTATGCTTAACATAAGAGATGAAATCAGACATTTAATATTTTAACTGTTTAACTCTTCTGAAGTATTCACATCTAACAATAAATAGGCGTTTTCAAATTCTAATCCTTATATATATATATATATATATATATATATATATATATATATATTAGTCGTGAGATAGAGATGTACCAGAGAATTATATATATATATATATATATATATATATATATATATATATATATATATATAACTCCTGCATAGATACAGTGGTATAAAATATATAAATATTTTATACTATGAAAAAAAAATTCTTAGTATATTTTTATTTTAATGTTTCAGAATTTTTTAAATAATGATTGATAATTTATATTATTTGAACTACTATTCTCATCTTAGTTGTTATATTCACATTTTCGCCGATGTAACACCCTCCCTCGCCTTCAAGTGCATCTTTTCGAATTTGTGGTCTCTTAATTTAATCCATGGAGATAGATTGTTCTTATTCCAAGAGATATGACCGTGTACAAATGTTAGTTTTATTAGTTATCATCGATACATTTAATCAATTTAAAACTCATGATTTACAATCAGTTCTAAGTCACAGGTCAAGAGGTTGAAGTTTCAATCCTTACTGCAACATAACCGAGAATAAAATAATTAGTATTTGATCATGACTGATGGATTTACGACAATCAAGCTCCATGGATTAAATAAAGTATTCCGTTTAAAATTCCTAGTTTTAAGTAGAAATTCCGAAGTTGAACTTCGGAGATTAAATCAGTTAAAACATTGTGATAAGAATAGTCATCTGAAATACTTTTAAAAATATTTTTTAATCTAAAATCATTACGTTCCCCCGTTTCCCTTGCAAATACTATGCAAACTAACTTTTGTAGATAAGATCTACATAATACAATGAAAAGAGAGAAATTGGCTCACATTCTTCATTTTCTTGCAATCACTCACGACCAGCCTCAAATGTATATAACAAAAAATAGTTGACTGCTAAGAGTTTTATCAACTGACCAGTTCCAAGCAATATTTTTATGATTAGAAGTGAACTGGATATTGGTTTTA
Organism: Euprymna scolopes; assembly: GCF_053919585.1. Classification (NCBI taxonomy): domain Eukaryota; kingdom Metazoa; phylum Mollusca; class Cephalopoda; order Sepiida; family Sepiolidae; genus Euprymna; species Euprymna scolopes. The sequence goes on from NC_136504.1 coordinate 67,707,209, forward strand.
AAAAAAAAAAAAAAATTTAAGGACAAAATGAAAGTATATTTATTCAAAAAATAACTGAAAACAAGATTTGCATAAAAAATTGGAAAATTTAATAAAAGATTTGAAAAAAAAAAATTGAACATTTTACTTCGTTTGTATTTTTTTGTTCTTACCTTCCAAAAATACAAACTTTTTCCTTTTTTTTTTTTTTTTTTTTTTTTTTCCTTTTTAACAGGTTCACAACGGTGAGAACAGAAAAATAGCTTTAAAAATAATGAAATGATAGTTAAACATTTCCTAGAGTACTCAATGTTATACTTTAAAAAACAAATATAGCTCTGCATAATGTTGAAGTCTGTGCTGCAGTTGAGAAAAGCTCCAAATCTAATAGTTTTGTGTTACTTGTAAGCATTGGGTACGCAAGAAATGTAGTGGAATTAGTTAGGTTGAGAGTTATTTATGTGCAAAAAGTGTAAGATAATGGAAATGGATGAGAACTTAGAAAGTATATCTAGATAGCAAACCTATTGAAGTTGTCAAAGTATTATCTTGGTAATGCTTGTGTGATTACAAGTGCTAGGAGTGGATGGAGTAAATTCAGAGAACTTCTGCCGTTACTGACCAGCAGAGCATTACCGTTGTTGACCAAGGGGGATAAGAGTCTATCAGGCGTGTGTGCATAGTCATAGTGCAGATGCCTATACTGTCTAGATTTAATATTCCTCAGAGTTCAGAATTTTTAAGACTATGCACACACGCCTGATAGACTCTTATCCCCCTTGGTCAACAATGATAATGCTCTGCTGGTCAGTAACAGAAGATTTTAGGTATGACTACATTAAAAGAATGAATGAGTTCTTGGTTAATAGATTTAGAACAGTTAAGATGACAGGTTCAGTTTATAGGTGAAGGCCAAGCAAAACACTGGAAGAAACGATACAAATGGACTCTAAAGAGGAATAAACAAAAACCTGGCTAGCGATAAATTAGTTTGAACAAAAATGGATATTAAACTAAGATGTGAATAAAAATGATCATAATTAAACAAAACCATTGTTTACATTTATGATGATGATTGATATTGATTAGGAAATAACTAGAATGTTATAGAAACAATTTAGTGTGCTATTTCGACCCTGAAAGATGGCGTTAAATATTGAAACTGAAGATGAATACTCTATCCACCGATTAAATGAAAATATTTGGTTTTTTTTTTTTATCCTAGCTAAACTGTGTTTACGAGTTTGGTACAAGGATACAAAATTAGAAATCTGTTTTACGTTTGCAGGTTGATCTAAAATAGTCCAAATGTCTAAAATACAAAAGAAGTTTCATTTAAAAATGAAAAGGATGTTAAATGTCCAATGATTAGACTAAAAAACAATCTTGATTTTTTTTTTTTTTTTTTTTTTTTCTTTAAGATTTAGATTATAAATTATAACTGTTGTTTGATCGACTAATAACAGAAAACACTATTCTAGTTTTTTGATCGACTAATAATAGAAAATATTCAACTGAAAGGGAACACTAACAAATGCCAGATTTGTTTCTAATGTTATTTTTTATGTACTTTTAATTTTCAATAATAAATTTTGAAGTTTAAGAACTAATGATATTGGATATAATAATCTTTATTTATACAAACATTGTTTAGCAATAAAAATCTATTTGATAAAAAAAGAATGTTTATACCTATCAAACAACTCCATTATTGAACACAGTAAGATTTCTCCGGATTTTTACTTTGGATGTAAATTTTACTTGGATTACTATATAGATATATTCTCATGTGAGCTACTGAATCTGATGTATATAAATATATGCACATTTAGTACAGTACAAGTGCATTTTTTTGCACAACTATTAAAGTTGATGTCGCTACCAGTGGATCTATTAATATACACATTGGTCTTAAGTATTGTTCGTGGCAAAAACAATCTGCATGGATGAGTATACATCAGGGGTCCCCAAAGTTTATGAGGGGTGTTATATTGTTGACTTTTTTTTTAAGTTATGTGAGCTATATTTATAAAAACATCAACCAAGACAGTAAATGAATACCTATAAAATAGGGTTAACATACCATTTATTTCCAAATTCTGAACCATGCAGAATTTTCTGTTAAAAACTGTCATTATTTGTTTGTATGAAATTGGTGCATTTCTGACATGATCCTATCCAAATGCCAAAACTGAAATTAATTTACAATCAAACTCTTTGAGACCAACATATTTGTCAGCTGGAAGACTTTTGTAAAATTTGATTAAACTTCCTTCTTTAAACTTGTTTTTAGAATGCCATTTGATTTCAAATCAATAATTTTCGTCTGTAATTCAGGAGGCAATTCTTCCATGAATGAAATGAAAGGATATTTTTTTTTTTTTTTTTGTGTTACTGTAGATCTCGAAATTCTGCATCTATTTTCAGAAGAAAGTCATAAAATTGGTGATGATTGAGTCCATAAGATCGAAATAGTAGGAACAGGCTCTAGGTTCAGATGCTTTGCACATAGTAAGTGTTGATGAATGATGCAGTGTAATGTTAGGGGTTTCAGACGAGAATCTTCAACAACTGTTAATATGCATTTTAATGTCTTTTCTTTTTCCACACATATTTCAGTATTATGCACTTCAGTTTCTTCCATTTATGGTTTTATTTGGCCAATGACTTTCCCACTACAAAAATATCCATTTTTTTTTTTTTTTTTTTTTTTTTTTCATGCATCTGTATGCTAGTTTCTCGATAATCTCAAGCTTGGCATTTATTCCTCTGAAATACAACAGTTGAGATGTGTGTGACATCAGGTGCAACAGCAAAGCTTTCAAATTCTCTTTGTCTTTCAGCTGTGACACATTTACAAGCAAATTTTCAAAAAAAGTTACGACAATGCATCAACTTTTTCTGGATACATTTCCTTTGCAACCTCTGTTAAACATTTTTTAACAAGTTCATCGTCTGTAAATGGTTAATCTTTCTTAACATGTGCACCATATTAAAACTTGCTCACGTTGTTGCCTCATTCTCTGCAATTTTCCTCATAAATATGGACTGCATTGATGACAAATTTTTCTTAAATTTTTCAAATTCGTGCTCGTTCAGTGAATTATGAATAATGTGATGCATGCTTCATTTCAAAATGTCATCAGATATTGTAATCTTTAAATAATGGAATATTGTTATCTGTATATATAAGACAATGTGTGTGTGTGTGTTTGTATGTCTCGCAAAAACTTTCGACAGAGACCACGGATTTTTGCCTGATAGGTATCATTTTCGAGCTCTAACCTTCGGCCGACAAATATCGAAAAATTAGCTGAAAACATTCATTCCTTCACCCTCAACCCCTTTTCTACCAGGAGAGGTGGAAAAAAAATCATATCTTCATGACAAGATGGCTTCTACGCATGCATCAACATGCGCAAAAGACATACCTTTGAATTCATTTAAATATTATAAAAATCAACCTACATTCGCCCACGCGTCCATAGCATGATGAATTAAGTGACAGCGTCGTTATCTTAAGATTGCAGGTTCAATCCGAGTTATCAGACAGATATATATATATATTTTTTTTTTTTTCAATTTTTAAACTTTTAATATTGAAACAAGGTTATTTATACCATTTTTTTTGCTTTTCACTGTTTTTTTTTTGGGGGGGGGGTTGTTCATCCGATTTTTTTTTTTTTTTTTTAAAGAAGTTTTACATCCGTTCGCTGTTTTTTTTTTTTTTTTTTTTTTTTTTTTTTCCGGACAGTGTTTCTATCTCAAGATTCCAGGTTCAATCCCAGTTAATCAGATATATTTTTTTTGTCGATTTTTAAACTTTTAATATTGAAACAAGGCTATTTATACCATTTTTTCTGAACACGTTCATTTTTTTTTTTTTTTCTTTTTTTGGTTTTTGTTTATCCAATTTTTTTTGGAAGAAGTTTTACCTCCGTTCGCTGTTTTTTTTTTTTTTTTTTTTTTTTTCCGATTTTTAAAAAATTTAAACAAGATTATTACTTTGCTTATTCTTTACCCCCTCCCCTACACACACACACACACACACCTCCAAACACCCAGGCAACGCCGGGTACCCCCACTAGTTGCATATAAAGCACAATGCTTGATCATCTAACACTGATTTAATGACAAAATAGTCCACATTTCACTGTTCCTTAAAACTTCCAGATTCATAGTCAAAAGTGTATTTAAGTGCTACAATTCCTACCTTAAAAAATGTAAAATGTATTAATTATATTGTTACTTTTAATTTTATATCTGAGGAGAAAGCTATTAAGCATAAAATTTTCTTTTCAAATTCTTGACTATGTGGCGTCTTTGTTGTGAAAAGGAGTCTCCTTTATCCAGTCAATAGATGGCACTCCTTACGTTGTTAAGCCAAAAGTTTTTAAAAAGCCAACATGATCTTGAGTTTGTTTCTTTTCCAGTTCCCAGAAAAACTTAACTTCCTCCACTCCCTTAAAAGTACATTGAATTTTCACTGGCATGCTACTCTCTACTGGTTAATATTTAATTTGATAATAAATATAAGAATGGGGAGTACTATTGTAGTGGTTTATTAGCAAACCCCCAACTTCTATTTAAATAGAGAAACATGTCTCAGATTTAAATAGAGAAACATGTCTCAGATTTAAAAATGAGGATCGGCAGCAGAGAATCAAGATGAAGAAGACATGGTATACACATACAGGAAGTTCTGCTTTTTACTGAAACTGGTGCTCCAAAACCTCATTCTTTTAATCTTTGTTTCTGAATAAAAAGAAAAATCACTACACACTTCACACATTTCCATTTTTAACATTTTTCCTGAATATTTTTGCATTTTCCATATGTTATATCGTTCGATGTGGTCAGGATCAATATAACATAAAATATCTTACCGGAGGATGTCCAGCCTTTACGTGGGCATGTTTGCAGCACATGATGAAAGAATGGAATAATTATAAACAAATAAGAAAATCACTTGCTGTTACATAACGATATAGGTTTATTATGAAGACACACACACACACACATGCATACGTAACGACAATTCAAACATAGTACATAGAAGTCCAACTGGAACAACGGGAATGATGCTCATTTCTCCATTTTGAATGTCCCTCTGTTTTTTCCCTTCCCTCTCCACTTCCGGTCATTGATCTCATGAGAAATCATAAGAATTTAAAGTTCAGGACTATGGACAAGGGGAGGCAACTTTGCTCAAAGAAGTAAAAAATTACTCCCCTTGCATTATATTTTTGTATCGTCCTAAGAGCTCCATGGGCTTGATTTAAGACCTTGGTGGCCTGGATCTGGCCCGCGTGTCATACTTTAGAGAACCCTGGTATACATGTATAGATTGCCTATTATGAATCATTGGTTAGATGTGCATTTTTGTATATTTATTCATCTTTGAGTCTTGTATAGATACATATGTAAAAGGTATGGTCTTACTAATAATTGTTCTACATATTTTAATCTTTATAATATTCTGCTTGTTCCTTAGTCCGTACATTATGCTTTGAAAAACGTCAAATACAATTTTTGAAGGCAAAACTGCTTTTGGCTTTAAAAAGGCCAATCTGGCAACCCTGGACAAGAATATAAGAGTGACCTCCCTTTGATGTAGCCTCGTTTTCAAATATCATTATATGATCATTGTTGTAATGGTATGAAAAAGGAAGTCATAGTAATTTTGATGTGCAGTGGTTCTTCACAGAAGAAAGGCAGTCAGTAAAATGTTACATATAAAAAGGTAACATTCAAAAGAAACAGGACAAAAAAGAACATTGTCTGCCAAGAGGTGCTGGACTAAAGGAGTAAATTAAAGATTGTTTCTTACAATGTGATTTTATTTGTATTGAACTATGTAGCACAATATTACTTTCTGAGTATTTGTTAGTCCTTATTAATTTATCTCATTTGGATCAATTCTATATTTAAAATAGTGGATACTATTTCCATAAAAATGTTAAAAAAAATGTCCACAAAACTATTTCTTTGCACTATCTAGAAAAATATTTGCTTTATCAAAATTTGTTGATTTATTATATTTCATTTTGTGGAATTTCCACGGTCTTACTAGTAGATTATTATTGTGATGTTTAATCATTTCTTTAATCTAAATTTATATGTAATATCCTTCAACCAGCAGTAATGATCGTTTCTTACATTAAAGATTGTAAACATGAAACACTAGTGTCTGTAGATAAAAATAACATTTAAAAAAATAGACATCATGCCCTTCAACGAGGATTGGGCCTCTATGAGAACTTGTGATAAACTGTCAATCTATGTTTAATGCAATATTCCAGCCTCTGCTGGTGAACAATATATGACTAAGCTTACTGTATATATCCGTCCATTTGATATAATATTTACTTTAAATTCTTTTCTTTCATATGTTAATTAATGATTGTCTAGGGAGGGGTGAATATTAGGCTGCAAAGTGACTAACATTGGGTTCAAATCCTTCTCCCAGCACTAATTATCATTTCCTACACTGACTATTGCATAAGCATGAATCACTATCGTCAGTAGGTAAAAATAATAAATATTAAAAAAAAAAAGTGTGTGTGTATATATATATATATATATATATATACACACACACACACACACACTAGCTGTACCCTGCCACGCGTTGCTGTGGCTCAATTTGGTGTAATGGAAAATTCTAATAAAAAGAGAAAATGTATGTTTCTTATATTCTTAGTACAGCAATCCACTCCAAAAAGTTTTAAAAAAAAAGAAAAGGCGAAAATGAAAAAATGGTACTTTTGCAGAATTGGATACTGATCCTCGGGATTACCGTCAATCATGGCTTGGGCTCGACCAACAATCAGTGGATAAAGCTGAACGTAGCAAAAATGTTGAAACGCTAAATGTTTTTTTTGTTTGTTTTTTGTTTCCTGTATACAAAAATGTGAGTTAGTAATTGATATTTGAGTGATTGGGGGGGGGGTTACTATACACAGATTCGAAAAAGTTGTCCAAAAACAAATAAATGAAAGCAAAGGTAAGGTAAGTTATATTTCTACCTAACTGGATAATTGTTTACTATTTTTATGTAATGTAAAATGTTTAATCGGCTCGAAAAGCAGAAATGGTTGCAGATTCTGTTGAATGCGTTAAGTTTGGGAAAGTAAGTTGAAAACTAAAAACTATATAATACAATGTCAAAAACCCACCGAATATATGTTACCATGACATAGGCTGACATAATCGGTGGGTTTGTGACAGTATTTTGTATAGTTTTTTAGTTTTAACTCACTTTCTCAAACTTAACATAATCAACAGTGTCTGCCACCATTTGTATCTTTCAAATACACCGATAAACACTGTTTTTCGAGCCGACTAAACGTTACATTAAATGAAAAGGGTTTGTATTATTAAACACAGATACAAAGAAGTTGTCAAAAAATAAATATATAACAAATAAATGTTATCAAAGGCAAGAAAAGTAAATGTTCTACCTAACTGGATAACATTGTAGTGTTTTTATGTAATGTATAATGTTTAATCGGTTCAAAAACATGCAGTGTTTATTGGTATATTTGAAAAATACAAATGGCAGCAGACTGTATCGAACACATTAAGTTTGGGGAAATTTTGGGAAAATGAGTTTAAACTAAAAAACTATACAAAATACTGTTAGGAACTCACTCAATATATGTTACTGTGACGTAGGCTGACATATAATCAGTGGTTTTAAACTTTTGCTCGATACAGGTGACGACTTTTAAGAGTCCCTTTTAGTGATTACCTGGTTTGAGGATATTTGTACAACTAAACGGCAAATCTGCCACAAAAATCTGGCATTATTTTACTTTAAGGCCCGTCTCATGTTCGTATATAACGAAATATTTTATTGTAGATTTCGGTGTACTAAAAACGAATCTGCAAACCGTTTCCATCGCAAAAAAAGTTTTCATGATATGAAAAAATTACTTTTTCGAAAAGTGGGTGATCACTTTTCAATGTAAATTTAACTTAGAATGAGCACCCATTTTCTGACCATCTGAGAGAGGGGCATTTTTCTGTGTTTCTTGGCTAAAAAGTTTTTTTGTTTGATTTCTTTTGCATGAACTCTGGGACTACTTTCCATTTCATAGCCGTAGCCTTCATTTATGCTATGCGCAAGCATAAACAAAAGCTGTTTAGCCAATAAACATGGGGAAAAAATCCCCCCCCCCCTCTCAAGTGGGTGCTTATTTTGAGTTAAATTTACATGGAAAAGTGATCGCCTACTTTTCGAAAAAGTAATTTCTTCATATCATAAAAACTATTTTTTTGTGACAGAAACGATTTGCAGATTCGTTTTTAGCACACCGAAATATACAAAAACATTTTTTGTTATATACGAACGTGAGATGCACGGCCCTTTATGGAAAATTTTATCAAAAATCCGGGAGAAAATAGTTTTCAATAAAAACAGCAAATGAATTCGATAGAAAAAAATGGATGCTATTTTTTTAAATTTTTCTGAGTTTCTTGCCTAAAAAGTTTTTTTGTTTGATTTCTTTTGCAATTTAAATAAGTAATTTTAAAGGATTTTCCAAGGGTAGAAAGAAAGTCAGCCCCCCCCCAAAAAAAAAATCGTGGCCACAAAGTGGGTGATCATTTTACGTTAAATTATTATGGAAAAGTGATCCTCCACTTTTTAAAACTAACATTTTTTCATATCTTGGAAACTACTCGTTTGCCTTAATTATAAACGTTATTTTCGTTTTCAGCGACCCCGAAAACCTATAAGAGTGGTAATTTTAAAGGAATCTTCGAGTAATTCTTCATATTTACCTTTTTTTTTCTTTCCAATAACATAAGAAATAAGAATTAGACAAATTTATTTTAGGTAGACTTCGCCCAGAAAGCTTTTAAAAATAAAAAATTAAGATAAACAAACTTACTGATCCGCGCTATTTTTTAAATCGTATTTCCAAGTTTAATTAAAGTTTTATGTTTTTTTATTCAATTGTAAGGTTAAAGTACAAAAAAATATATATATATATATAATTTAAAAATTAGGGAATTTTTTTTTTTTTTTACTCATCCATTAATTAGATAGTTAAATGTTGTAATTCGAAAGTCGTCATCGTGTGGTGTACGTGAAAGGCTCATTTCTACCGGAAATGAAATGTCGGACAGTCTCGCAGTTACGAAAAATACATTTAATATATTTTTATAATTTGCGATCTTAACGATCTTAATTTATTTAAATAACATGCAAACATTCCTTGACTTTACAGATAAATTTTCTGAAAATTTCGATTAAATTGGTAATGTAGAAATATGATTTTATGGACTTTGAACGAACCAAGAATTACATTTATATATATATATATAGATATATATATAAAACAAAACACTGACATTCTTGATACCGGGTAATTCCATTATCCCTCCCCTTTCACAATAATATGAAGAGAAATGATGTTGATGATGACAATAGTCTAAAGAGATTTAATCTATATAATTATAAAACTCAAATGACCTTGTAACGATGTATGTAACCCACTTTCCGGTTGCGCATGCGCACATGACCTGCGCACTGAAATATTAACGTTATTATTTCAAAATTATTAGTTAACATGGGAAGAGTGGGGTTTAAAATGACTTAAACGTAATACAGAAATGAACAATGTAAAAAAAAAAAATTTAAAAAAAAAGCAGATATATCAAAATTTGAATTTAACTATAATAAGTACTATGGTATCTGTTCAGTGCACATTTACCTATAAGTATGGCCAACCACAGAACGACTCATAGAAATCTATCTATATTCTTTTTTCATTTTAATCTACTTTCATAGAAATGTTTCTGTTATGTCAAAAAAAAACCCTATTTTCTTTATGTCACAAGTGTCACGCTCATATATGAATTCCATAGCTAATATAACATACTGACCCAACAGGTCACGGGTAGTCTAGTATATATTACTTACTAAAAGTAATACTGGAATCTTACAATTATTGATGTTTAACAATGCCGAGTAGAACAAATGGTCCAGGTCAATTCCTAATTTCTTATTCCCTTTCCCCAACCCCCATTTCACAATAATATGAAGATGATACTGTATGATTATTATGGTTTCTGGACAATGTTAAGTACTTTTTTGTATACAACATTATAAAAAGATTGTATCTTTAACTTCGCTAACATGGTGTTTAAACAACCTGCTCTATTAATTATATTGAGCACTTGTTAATAATAACCTCAGTATGAGATGTGTGTAGAACTGGAAACCTCAAAGGTATGGCTATGTTGAAAGAATGGGTAACAGGTTAGTTGACATAGGAAGTCATAAGGATGGACCTAAGACAGATAAATAAAGACCTGGCCAGAGATAAATTAGTCAATCTCTAGAAGCCGTTCAACATATGCCAGCATATAAAGTGGACATTAAGCTGAATATAATGATGATGATGAATGTATCTTTTTAGCTGAAAGAGTACCAATGTGTCGTAGGAGAACGAAGTCCAGACCAGTTTGATGTTGGTTGAGGTTGAGATGAAAACAGTAGTGTATTTCATTTAATGTTAGTCATGTGCAAAGGATGTGTCCAAAAATTCAGTAAATTTGTTTTAACGTATGACGTATGTGATTTACAAAAAGTGGACTGACATGAAGGAATTGGAAACAGTTTGTAGCTGAAGGGATTAACGACTCAAGACGTGAGTGATAGAAAATTGTGGAGAAGTTTAACCTCATCAACGGAAAAAAAACTTAAAAATAAAAAGATTTGTCTGTTGTGTTCTTGTTGAAGCTAGAGGAAAAGCGGCATTCGTTTTTTTTTTTTGTTTTTTGTTTTTTTTTTCTCATACATTATTTTTCTACTTGGTAAGAGATTTGGCATTAGAGTAATATAAAGATTTGGCATTACAGTAATATAAAAAAAGATCCTTGACGTATTCTGTAATTTTGTTCACTCCTGATTGAAAAACGTGAAATGTTAATTATATTTATTTATTTTTTTTTTTTAATTTATGCTCATTTTAGCTGCCCTATTTGGCATAATGGTTATCGTGTTCACTAACGAACTGGAAAATCAGGGTTCAGTCTTTGGTCAACACATGCCAAAAGATTTTTTTTAAATACTACATATATATATATATATATATATATATATATATATAAATATTGATAATCCCCTAACTAAACCGGTCCTGGATATGACCTAAAACTATATCCGATGGTGAGGCCCCACCTTGCGGGCCTTGGGGAGTGTGGAGCCACCCTTTAATTGCCATTGCTCCCAGGTCCACTCTGACCCGGAGTGGTAGTACCTGTTAGGGTCCCAACTATGGGTTAAATAGAATCTGACTTAAAAAAAAAATATACTCCATTAAAAATCGTTCCTCAAAATAACTAGATTCGGCATTAAATAACCTGAAAAAGTTTGATATGCCGTAAAACAAAAACAACCAACCAACCTAACTAAACCCTCAGTATTATAAGGTGAGTATCAAGGGTAAGTGGAGGAATCCACAAAGGAATCATGCCTTCCTCTACATTGCAATGTAATAAATAAAATGGGAGCCTTTAGGTCTGTTTTTGAATATGGTTGACCACTAAACTATTATTTTCTCTCTCTCTCAAAAAATAAAAACAAAGAAATTAAACCATAAAATAAAACACATGAAAAAAGTTTTCAGTTTTATTATTTTCATCCACTGAAATATTTAGGATATATCGTATATAAGAAAGAAACAGATAAAATACACAACCAGTATATATAAGTGCAATAGGTTGTGACATGCAAAGCAGAGATCGTTTATGATGGACTGAAACACTCCTGAACATTTTATCAACTTGAGACACCATTTTATTTTTATCATCAAATATTATGAATGTGCATCTACTGCACAGGCTGAACATCTGCTCGTTGTGCTGATCTAAAATTATTGCTCAATTCCAACGTTAGAGTTATACAATTTTTCTGAGTTATTCTAACAAATATTGATCAACATTCTTTATTATAAACATCTAATATAAGCAATGTGCTATGGTTGACAGGCCAGATACACAGTAAAACGATGTGCACCAACCCAATATCCCAGTGGTTACACTTTTACCTCATCTAGTGAAGGACCTTTCAAAATATAACCAGACACTCTCTAGTCACTAGAAATTACCATTCTGATGCTCTGAGCACACAAAACGTGTACGACTCTAAGTCCGGATGGCAATATCTTTTACACTATTGGCTGAACATTTGTTTTCAGATGCTGTGGTTGAGTTCTTCCTTCATAGATACTCTGGTGAATGGCTGGTATGCTGCTACTCTAAGCTGCAGTTTGACATCGGTTCAAGGTAGATCTAAAATCAACTGTGTTATTTTCAAAATCAGCAAGCAGTCAATCAATAACTCAGAATGATAACTCAGTCAATAATCAATGATAACTTGCATAAAATAATTTCATAACCATTTTGTGCAAGAAAGGTTAAACGATTCAGGTTTCTCTCAGGTTTAAGAAGATCAAACCAATGTTTTCAGATGCAGGCTTTTCAGCTTAAAACAAAGTTGATTAGCTTTCTTGTGCTTGGATTTCAAAACTAACTTTTTAGATTCTCTGAATTTACAGTGTCGATCAGTTGTGGGGGGGGGGAGTCTCCAACTTAGGGCTGTCAGCCCAAAGCAGAAGTGTGCTGTTTCGAAGCCAGCTAGCAAATCTCTTATGTGTCAAAACAACTGGTTTTTATGAATTTGCAGTTTCTCGTCTTTTCTAGGTAAGATTATTATTTCCTACCTCTTCTCTCTTATGAATCTTTTCTCTCTCTCTCTCTCTCTCTCTCTCTCTCCTAAGCCTCTTTGTTAATTCTCTTTCGTTCGTCTAAGGTTCTTCCATTATAAAGCCACGTAGAAAGTCTGTCACTCAATAGGGACCCACAATTCTCCTGTTGGCCAAAATAAGTCAAAATTTTATTTAGTTTCTCTTTTAATGCACAACAGATGGCGATAAAGACTATTTTGTTTTATCTATGAGTGTCACTTTTCATTTACTATTGAGATTTATTTTCTGACTCTCCAACATGTGAAATATTTTATCATCTTCCCGGCAATCTGGAGTCTTTGACCAAGTGTCAGACATGCACAACCACCAAGTTTGCCAGCAAGATGAGCGAGTGTCACTTGGGATTAGAAATAGTGTTACACTAACACATGCAATGTGCACTGTTTTTGTTTTTTTTCTACATATGGAATAGATAAGCACTATCTCTGTGACAAGATCACATGTAAAATAAGCCTTGATCTGGTATTGCCACGTGCACTAATAAAACCATAAAAAAAAAAAAAATTGACACCAAATATAAAAACTGTCGGGTTCAGAAGAAAGATCTGAGCAGATATCCAACATGGTGGACGCGGTTGCCATCCTAAAAATGTTGATTCTTCTTATTTCTATTAACAGAATACACCAAATCAAATACAGGAAAATAAATATGATCAGAACAAACCAAAAATCATACAGATGAAGAAATGGACCAGAAAAAAAATTAGACTCGTAACAGAATGCTATTACAAAGGCACCCCCACTCTGCGGAAAGAGGCTCCTTTAAGCATATAGAACATTTGTTAAAGTTACGCCATCCATTTTCTAAACAACCTGTATAAAACAATATTAAAAGTTATATTTCTTGAATCATGATAAACAAGTCCAAGTCAGATGAAGATATGTGCGTTAAATTAATCAAATAAAACAATCAAAATAAATATAGAAAATGACTATCACATGACTCTGAGGCAATTCAATAATATTTAAAATAGAAGAGAAAGGAGTCTGGGAAATTTGTGTTCTTATTGGAATGGAAAATAAAATGGAACTGAAAACAGTAAAATCCAAACATCGTTTTGTGGAACAATGCTCAAACGTTTCATAAAGTTTGAAATGAGGACTGATCGTTTGGATTACTATTTTCATCGCAATTGTTATTTTCATAACATTTCAGATGAGGTAACTGTAGTGAAAATTGAGTGTGACTGCAGTCACGGAGGTGGGCTGCATGTGCAAACTCGAAACCCGAGTGATGGAAGATGAGAAGGCGACAAATCAGCAGGTTCGATTGCGCATTAATTTGCATAAATGAGATAATATAAGGCCGGGAGTTAAGATGTTTGGGAGAGTCGAGCCGTTGAGTCGTCGAGAATCGGATGGAACCTGGTTAGAGCGGAGAGTATTGCTGAGAATCGAGTCCAGGTTTTTTTGGTTTTTTTCGATTAGACCTTTGACCTTCTTTAGGTGCATCTTCTTGAACTTGGGAATTTTTATGGTACAATTGAAAATCTATACAAAATTTCAAACTGAATCCTTTTTACTCCATTGTTTTCATTCTGTCAACCATAACTTGTGATATTCTTAGTTAGTATTGCCTATATTGATGAGAACAATCTACACCTGCAGAATAAATAAAACATTCAGTTTGGAATTGTGTAGAATCTTGATTTCAAAATAAAAATTCACAACTCCTAACTAATATCATGAATTGTTTTAAGTTTTATCTTTCACAGTAAAATTAACATTTTTAATTTTCAAACAGAACTTTGAATAAAGAAGGAAAAGGCAGGAGAGGAAGAGGAAGAAAGAAATATTGACAAAGAAAGATAAAATGAGAGAGAGGAAGAAAGAAAAATAAAATTCAGTCACATAGAAAAAAAAAAAAAAAAAAAAATGGAGGCTTTAGCGATTTGGCATAAATCAGTTTTTCTTATTAAAGAAAAAACTCACATTCATGAGAGTTTTTACAATTTAAGTGAAAACACATTTTTTCTAGATTAAAAAAAAAGGTGGAATTGAGTTAAAAAGCATAAAAATCATATTGCTGGAAATAGCAAGCTAAAATTTGTTTTATTTTGTTCATAAGAAAGAGAGAGGCAGACAGTGTCAATTTGTCTGTGTTAAAATATGAATTACATCAAATCAATGTTCTATTAAAAGTAGTGAAAGAAAACGTCATTCTTTTCACAAACAAAAAGGAAAAAAGAAAAACCATAAAACCCATTAAACTGATAATTTTCATTTTGTGATTTATTTGAAAGAATTTTTAAATTCAGTAAACTGAATTTGATCTGATAGAAAAGACAACAAATAAGGACAAGAAAAAAGTGCATGATTAAGTAATAAAAAAAAGTTGAAACAGAAAAGTGACTGTTAGAAAACCATATATGTGGTAGCAGAACTCCATGTCATATCTCCAGGAAAACTCAGACGCGAGTGTCTGAGAACTTTCATGACTTCACCCATTGCAACTTGTCTGATTACAGTCGCATGTGTAAGGTGCAGTTGAGAAAGGCACCAATGGTACCATCCATAATACCAAAAAGGATTTGATTGCCAGGATAAAACTGTGAAGGCGACATGCTTCATGTTCTGGAAGCTCAAGGTGAATTCTTTTCGTGAGTTATATTAGCAAAAGATTTGCTAATAGATAAATTTTGAATTTTGAGAACAAATCAATTATTGGCCAAGAAATTTCTTTGACATTTCAAAAAGTATCAAATTTATCCCGAACACCCTACAATAAAATCTGATCATATATTTTTTTTTTTTTTACTTTAGAGTCACCACGACTGAAAACCAGGATAATAGTTAATGAAGGTAAGATGATAGTGTAGTAATCATTAATGGTGTAAATTGGGTAGAATGTGATTATTTATGGGGACAGCTCAACAAGAATTTGTTTACATTGGATTTGAAGGTTACTATGTTGTATTCAACCGAGAAGTAGGACAGCAAAAGTGTTTCATAGGTAGGCAGTTCTAAGGAAGCTTTGTTCATGGAATCTACATTTACATTTAGGCACAGATAGGGAGTAGGGGAAGTTGTATATAGTGGTTGTAGCTAGTCGAATGTTTTTTTTTGTGAAAGTTTGGCAATGAGGAACCATAGATTGGAGTTCAGTCGATTGAAAAGAAAAATGATTTAGAGAAGAAAAAAAATAAGAAACTCCTTTAAATAACAATTATGTTAAAAATAGTTGCGATCAAGAAATTCAATCAAATGGATTTACAAAAGGCAACAATGCAACAATACACTGAGGCATGTTTGTTATTACCTACTACATCCATTAGAAATAAGTGCACCGGATCGAAAATTAAATAAGGTACAAAGATTTTGACTTTATCTATTTTAAAATGAATTGTTCCAAAATTGAATTCTGTCATCCTGTCGATATAGCTAGTTTTTAAAAACCTTCTATTTCATTCTTTTTTTTATTTTAGTAAACGAAATTGTTACAATTTTAAATAAATTATTTTTAAAGGCGACTTTTTTTTTTTTGCACACCAATTTTTATAGTAAGAAGAAAAGACATGTTTTAAAATATTTACACTTATAAAATTTAATGTTAAAACGTTTGTTTCATTCATTTAAAAATTAGTAAGATGACAATTATCTATATCTTTTATTTCAAGAGAAATATCATTATAAAAAGCATATAAATAAAGATGGGAAATGTGGAATTTCCATGATGTCCTAATCGTAAAATAAATATCCCTACTTAATTGTGGGATGCTGAAATTTCAAATATGATATCCATTTTTACTTTTTAATCCTAAATTCATTTAATAGATGTACACATATTTTAACAAGCCTTCATTTTATGCGATCCTTATTGTGTAGATATGGACTCAGTTATTTTTATTTATTTTTAATTCAATTTTCACCCCAAACAAGGCACAGTGCCATTTTGAAGTAGGGGGCTACTATCGGGGACATAAGTTGCAGGTGTATTATGAAGGTAGATGAGCAGCAAGATGTCTGTTCACATTACACTTGAACTTCTGCATATCAGTACAGTTGGAAAAGCAGAATCCCGGAAGGGAGTTCCAAAGTCTAGCAGTTCTTGGGAAGAAACGATTGGAGTAGAAGGCTTTCTTACACCTAGGGATCTCTACTGTGAAAGGGTGGGATTTAGCTGCTTATCGGGTGTGTCGGGGGTATTCAGGTTGGGGGTATAATTGCTTATAGTTTGTCAGAGCATTCACCATTAAAGTTATTGTAGAATAGGCAGAGGGATGCAACATTTCGTCGATGGGACAGAGGCTGAAGCATAGATGACAGTTCAGGACCTATCAGGTTGGCGACTCTCTTTCAAACCCTGTCCATGAGTGAGAGTCAAGTAGCAGATGCACCAGCCCAAATGTGACAACAGTACTCCATACATGGACGAATGGTTGCCTTATAGAGGTACAGGATACTTTCAGGCATAAATAGTTTTCTAGCATGGTAGAGAGAGCCCACCTTCTTTGCAGCAGCCTTGGCAATGCTCTCAATGTATATATTCCAGTTCATGTTCCCTGTAAACGTTAGGCTGAGAAGTTTAAAAGAAGTACTTTCAGGTAATGTGTTCTTGGCCATTGCTATTAGTGGTAGAGAAAGTTTCTTGTAATTATTGAAGGAAACAAGTTTAGTCTTGGCAGCATTGAATGTGACCATCCATTTTTGTCCCCATTCCACTACAGATTGGAGGTTATCCTCTAGTGTTTCTGCCATTTCCTTAGGTACGTGTTTATTTGTTTTCCCCTTGTGCCTGTTATAGAGAGTGGTGTCATCAGCAAATATACCCATTTCAGAAACAATTTTATCAAGGAGGTCAGTTATGAATATCAGAAACAATAAAGGTCCAAGGATAGACCGCTGAGGTACTCCTGCATTTATATCATTATTTAAATGTACGATTGTTGAGGACAACCTGGATTTTTCTCTTACTTAAGAAGGATTTAATTATATTATGTATTCTTCCAGTGATACCATATGTTCTAATTTTCCTTAGAAGACTATCGTGCCATACTCTGTCAAAAGCCTCAGATATATCGAGGATTACTGCTCTACCTTCCCCTGTTTTTTCCAGTGAACGGTATATATGCTCACAGATTACAGTTAGGATATCTGCTATGGAACAGGCTTGCTTAAATCCATATTGTTTGTCAGTCAGGAGTTTAGCAGCTGTCAGGTGTTGGACTAGAGCTTGATTATTTAAGGACTCAAATATTTTGGCAAAAAGCAGAAGGCTAATGGGGCGATAATTTAATGGGTCAGTTCTTTTGTCAGAATTCTTGAAAACTGGTACCACAAAAGCAGTTTTCCAGCAGTCGGGAAAGCAAGATTCGTTAAGGCATTTGTTGTAAAGTTTGGAGAGAACTGGGGCAACCTCAGTGGAGCATTTTTTTAATAGCACAGCCGGGATGAGATTAGGTCCACATGCTTTTGAGGTGTCTAGGTTTTTTATGATACCATGTATCTGAGAAGTAGTAGTTTTCAAATCATCTAGTGTGGCGTCTGTCCGCAAAGGAAAGTCAGGGAGGGAGTTGTGTGCCGGGTCCAATGTGGAGTTTTAGGCAAACACACTGGCAAGCAGGTTAGCCTCAGTTGCTGTGGGAGAGTGCCATATCTATGCTGTCAGAGACTTTGTTTATTAGGGTACAGTCCTGGGTTGAGGGAGAGTGGTAGAGAAAATACAAGTAGCTAATATTATGTTGCATGGTTAGCCTGAAGCACATAAAGGCCTGGTCATCTGATTCTAGTTTTGTTTCTCTAGTCAGGGAGAGGGTGTTATGAATATAGACTCCAAGCCCATGCATATGTCTGTCTGAGTCCTTATGGCAGAGTGGGAGATAACCAGGCATGTTAAAGTGGTTAGAGGGAATGGAAGAGTGTAGGTTAGTTTGACTTAATGCTCAGATATCCGGGGTGTTTACTAGGAGAAGTGATTCAACATCATCTAAGTTAGTTCTAAGCCCATGGATATTCGTAAATGCAAGCCTCAAGGCAGGAGGCAGGTTGGTTTTCTTGGAGTTTGGTCCTGGTTTAAACATAATTTTTGTTTTAAATGTCATTTCCTTTTATTTAATTTAAAAGTTTCAGTTAGAGTGAGTGAGGGGTGCTGGGCAATATCAGACATACAACACTAGTAGACCATCAGCTGTTTTCCCTTAGGCCCTATGCACAAGATTTTGTGGAAACTCTCATATGAGCATGTGATCAAGAATGATAACGTTGTTCTCTTTTGCTAGCTAACCTTAAAAGTGACCACGATAATATGATTCTAATACAAGATCAACTCCATGCTTATCATATATCTTTTCTATTTACTTGAGCATTTTATCTGTATTCGGACTGATTTATGTAATCATATACATGTCTCATTTCTCGTTATAGTTTGTTAAGTCAAAATAATAAAAAAACGTTATATCTTTGTTAATTATGACAATGTTTTTTTTTTTTTTTTATTTTAATGTGTGCATACTTTCCAAGTAATGCACAAAATTTTTAGTAGCACTCCACATGTTTAGCACTTCACATGTTTAGCACTCCACATGTTTAGTAGCACTCCACATGTTTAGTAGCACTCCACATGTTTAGCAAATTCATTTGAATATTCTATTCAAGCATAGCTAATCTTACAGAACACTCTTTTAGAAAACATATCAAATTGAAAGGCAAGCTGTCATCACGAAACAGCCTTCTCAGTAAGCTTGCCACCAGCAATTGGGGTGCCGACCCCAAAACACTGAGGCAACCAGCTCTCGCACTGTGCCATTTCACAGCGGAGTATTGTGCCCCAGTATGGGCAAGATCATTCCATGTCCATAAAATTGATGTAGAGCTGAATAAGGCATACCGGACCATAACTGGTGCCCTAAGACCAACTCCCTTGCCAGCTCTATACTGCCTACCTGGTATTCCACCACCACATATCAGGCGAGAAGTCATCACCAGAATAGAACGGTACAAACAGCTTAACGACCACAGGCATTCACTGTTTGGCCACCAATCAGTGAGACAAAGACTAAAATCTCGCAGTAGCTTCATCAATATAGAGGAAATTGATCCCAAGCAAGCTGTCTCCTATAGGATGGAACGATGGTGAGACTATAACAGCAGGAATAAAAATGAAGCCCTACCAGACCCAAAAGAAACACTCTCTCAGGATTCAAACCTTGGTAGAAAAAACTGGGTGACTTTAAATAGAGCCAGAGCCAAAGTAGGCAAAACAAAAGACAATCTCCACAAGTGGGGCCTAGACACCTCACCTTTATATCCATGTGGAGAGGTACAAACGATACACCACCTTAGGGAAAACTGCCGATTGGGTCCTCATTGCTCAAACCAAGACCTTAAGGAGGCAAACAGCACCGCCATGCAATGGGTTAATTTCTATTGCGAGAAGATATGATGATGAGTATAAATGTGACCTATTTAATAACTATCAATATTAATGATTATTTTGTACTTTTCAGAAAATAGAATAATGTTTCAAAATCATCCAAGTAACTAAGGCTGCAAGCTTATATGGAGAGAATGATTGATGGATTAAGAGTCAAAAATTGACCTTAGCAAATGGAAGTGATGAAACCACAATTTCCATAAAAGGGAAAATTCTTTTTTCTAGCCAGACACTCAAACAGAGAAGACATGAAAAGTCACCCCCCCCCCCCCAAAAAAAAATAGTCAGGGCTAGGGATAGAACAACCACTATATCACACAAAGAAATTATATCATTAATATTGATGGAGTTAACTTAAAAATGGATGTGGTTCAGTGACAAAGCTCACTTTTATCAGGCCACATCAACAGCCAGAACGTTGTGTTTTGAGAATCTGAAGCAGCAGATAAAGTGCACCTCATAGCCATCATTCAGATGAAGATCATAATGGAAGATTGTGGCAGAGTAATTGTTGTATAATGCTTCCAAGTATGTCATCTATAATATAAATCTCACCTGTCTGTTTAAATGTATGCATATCTGTCTAAAACTTTCGACAGAGGCAACGTATTTTCATGAAATCAGTATCGTTTTGAAGCTCGACCCGTCGGACAACAAATATCGAAAAATTGGCTAAAAATATTAATTCCTTCACCCTCAACTGAGCACTTTTCTACAAGGTGGGGGTCGCTTTTTTTGCTGATATTTTCGGAAGTCATCCTCTCTTTTCGATTGACTAGCCTTAATTGAAACCTTCATCACTTCAAGTTTGGCAATCAATGCAACAGCAAAGATGTCACTTGTTTTTCATGTTTTTTTCCTCCTTCGCGGTATGGGTTGAGCCTGCCTACCTGCTACCACTTTTTTTCTGCTCAACACACACCTTCAAAGCTTAATCTTTAAATTTTAGACATTTTCTAGAATCAAAATCATGTAATGGCTTTTGGTCAAAATGGGAATAAGGATTCTAATAGCATTACATTTTAACTTTCATTTTCATACGGAGACATAAAGGTTGTACGAAACTGTTCTGTTTGGGCAATTAATTTGTCTTGGGACAGGTATTCTTCTACTTGTATTAGAAATATATACATTCAAGTAAAAACGCGAAATATGTGAAGAGGAAAAAATGATGCAGAACAAAACTTTTGTGTAATCTGAATTTACCATCAAAATTAGTTTAAAAACAAATAAAATAAAACATCTATTCATAAGTTTGCCAGAGAGGAAATCTTTGCTGTAAACAAATATTATTAGATTTTCATCATGAGTTAATAACGGATGATCTGCTTTGATCATGCAAGAGTTAGAATTTTTTTTAAATGTGATTTTAGGATCTTTCACTTTTTCTTATCCACATCACATCTTTAAAAGTTGAAATGAATGAAAAATTGTTTTTTTCTTTTATAAATAAATAAGTATTAGGTTGTTTATAAATAGTAAAATAAGTATTAGGTCGTCTAGACGGTGTTTCTTTTTTCTCAGTCAATTCACATGCGTTCACATGCGGCAAGCATAACATTTACAAGATTAAACATTTTGAGAATGAAAGTTTTGCTCATCCACCTTATTCTCCAGACTCATCTCCCATGTTTTCAAAAATAGAGACAATTTCATAAAAAATAAACGGTTCCAAAACCAAACAAATGCACTAGTTTTTAGGACATTTATCGACTCTACAGATGTCAAAGTCTCATTGACTCTACAGATGTCAAAGTCTCATCGACTCTACAGATGTCAAAGTCTCATCGACTCTACAGATGTCAAAGTCTCATCGACTCTACAGATGTCAAAGTCTCATCGACTCTACAGATGTCATAGAGGCTGAGGTTTTATAGTAAAAGCATAAATTATTGTGTTCCACATTGGCAAAAGTGAATTCAATCGTTTTCACAAAAAGTTTTTTAAATTTTTCTTTTAAAGTTTTAAAATTGCCATTACTTTTTGAAAAAATTAATATGCAATTATGATATATGTTTTTTCTTTTTTTCCACAAAGATGTTTAAGCTTGTCATTGTAAAAGATTGAAACTGTGTACTTTTTACATCGGTCATATTCAGAAAGCATTACGCGATGGAAGATAAACAATCGATTGTTGGAATGTTTAACTAGATTATGGAACGTGTTTTGGAATTTTTGAGATGAGGATTTATAATTTGGATCATTTAGACTATCGTTCTCATCTTGGATGTTAGTCTCAAAATCTCTCAGCTGATGTAACTGCCAACATTTTTCAGGTGTGTAATGTTATTAATGTCTGAAATTCTGCACAGATTCATAATTTCAACAAGATGCACCTAAAGAAGGTTGGTGATTACGTCAGTTGAAATGTTGGAAGATGCGAACAGTAGTCCGAATAATCTAAATAATACAGAAATCCACGTTTAATTGTATGAAACTTATTTCATTCTTTTTTTTTACAAAGTTATGAGCACCCTTGTTTAGAAAAAATATCCAATGATTGATTTCATGGAATGCTGATGTAGCATTTACAAAAGGTGCAACATTGATGCATAGTCCTTCATTACAGCCACATTTTATGACATTTTGAGACAGGCGACATGAAAACTGTCACCTTTGTGTTTGCTAACCAGGCTGAGTAGAGCCTGCTTCTTCTGTGGGGCATGGGATGATTCCAACTCATATAGCGTGCACAGGTTAAAGAGAATTCCCTCGTGAAGGTTGTGACTGGGATCTCGTTGCACTAAATGTTCCAAAGTGTCGAGGGCATCTTTCAATTTGCCTAGATATAATGAGGACACTGCCATGTTGTTTACAGCCTGAAAATGAAAAGAAAATATGAAAATATGTGCATGTGTGTGTGTATATATATATATATATATATATATATATAACATTTTAGTCATTCAATAAATTTAAAAATTTTAAATTTAATTTATTTGCTCTATCTTGCATATTGGCCAATTTTTATTTAGGTGGGATAGTAGTCATAGAATATTACTGCCAATAATATTTTGTAAAACTTATAATCACAGGTTGGCATTTTTAGATTCAAAAATAAAATCTTTAGAACATTTCTATATTAGAACATCATAAGATGTAGCCAAATAGTAATAAGACTCGTTTTCCAGTGAAAATTTTCTTGTACAAACCAACTAACAAGGGAAAAAAGATGACTACTGTTTCATCCCTCTTATTAAGAAGGCTATTCTAGTCAAAGAAACAGGGGAAAATCTTTACTTCATATCTTGCTTTCTTTGTTATTTTTTGTTTTCAGATTATCAAAAAAAATGTGTTATGTTAATTTCTTTAAATTTATAAAACACATATCCAGTTTAAAACTTTAAACTTACATAAGATTTGAACTCAGGTATTGACATTGTAAAAACTACTGCTTTAGTAATGTATACTCTGCCTATTCCCTTTTTGTCAACCAATCATATGTTTCTATTTGCATATGAATAGATGAAACCCCAAAACATTATAAACTCTTAATAGTATATAAATTTAAAAAAGACTATTAATGTTCATTTGTAACCGATGTTGAATATTCAGTAAAATGCCCATCTATTCATCTGTCCCACCACATTTAATATATCAATTTTTAAATGAATACATTTTCATTTGTCTAAACTTACAACAGGGTTGCTGGGATCCTGAATGACAGCTGACTTGAAATGTTGGAAAGCTTCCAGAAAGTTACTTGTACACAATGCCACAAGACCTCTGCAATAGGGAAAATGAAAGGGAAAGAGTATTCAGATAATATAATACATTGAAATATATATTGGGTGAGTTTTTGTTATTTATTTCAATGTTGTTCAATAATATTATTAGAATTTAATAATCATAATAATAATAATAATAATAATATGATGATGATGATGATGAATAGTTAGCTATTTAAATGCAATCATAGATCTAATGATATTGATACCAAAATATGATAGCATTTTTTTCTTTAAATATTATATATATACTAACAAGGCAACCCAGCATCGCCTTGGATATTAATTTATGTATAATATAATTACAGACAAAAATAAAAGTAAAAGAAAACAATCTGTCTAATATTCTATAAGGTGTTCAAGATAAATTTTTTGATATTCTTTCATTTCACAAATATTTAACTGTGGGAAAGTGCAATGGATGGTTGGTTTTCTGTATTATTTGGTAAATTTGGGAGCTGAAAACAATGGATGACTGGAAAGTATTGGAATATTGGAAGAGAGTGACCTTTATCATGATGATGATTCATGTCTGATTCACAAATTTGGAAATCTTAACTGCAGCTCAGTGTTCCTTGAATACCTTGAAGGTTGTGAGAATTTCAATAGAGATGTAGTTAACAGGAAGTATCATAGCAGACCTTCTGACTGTCTGCACAATGAATTTGAGAAATTTCATGAAACAAAAAAGCTGCGACAACATCCAAGCAAAGCAATGCTGACCATTATGAGACAGATGAGCATCGGAGTGATGACTATGAAGAAAGTATTGAATGAGGATCTTCTCTAATCCTTATACACCTATATATATATAAAAGCGAAAATGTGTGTATGTATGTTCGTTTTTTTGTGTATGTCCAAGAAAGGCTTTTTTCAGAGAAGCGGCCGGTCAGCTCACAACTTCTTAAAACTTTTTATATCACATTTAAATCATAATATCTCCGAGTTAACAACGGAGCTCGCCTATCTATTTAATTTGCTCGACTTCGGGAAGATAAATATTCAACAGTTTTCGCTCACCGCATGTGGATTAGGCTTTTTCCTATAATAAAAGCGGCACTAATTCTGGCAGTATTTTTCCAGTCGCCTTCGCCGGAAATGTCCGAAAGCAATCAGATTTGATCAATGTGGAAATATTTTCCTTATATCAGACAATTGACATTCAATTTGGACAAGGGGAGCTGATCCCCACCCCACCCCCAAAATCTTGGGAAAATAAAAATAAAAACCCCCGCAATCAAAGTTTACCTCATTAAGTCATTAAAACGTGCACCTGCAAATTCCAAGTAATTAAATAAATTCAAATGTATTTCCATTAGTATTTCGTGGTGGCCCAATCGTTAACATCGCATGATTTTTTATAACACTTTAATTTCCAACTTTGCCTCAAGGGTTAGGGTTCGATCCTCATACTCACCTACACAAAACTTTTTTTTTTTTTTATTTTAACCCCCACCCCCGGAGTTTTGATTTACCTCCAAACACCCGGGCAAAAGCGAAAATGTGTGTATGTATGTTTGTCTGTCTCGCAAAAACTTTTGACACGGGTCACGGATTTTCACGAGATCGGTATCATTTTAAACTTCCAACCTTTGCCCGACAAATATCGAAAAATTGGCCAAAAACATTAATTTCTTCACCCTAAAATCATCAGTTTTCTACAGGGAGGGGTCAGCAAAAACCGTCCTCTCATGACAAGTTTGCTTCTACGCATGCGTTATACGATGTCGGAACATGATTTACTTTAAATATTAAAAAAACAGACACAATTTCGTCGACGTCGTCTTAGTTCAGTTGCTTAGAGCGCGCCCTCATTATCTAAAGGTCTTGGGTTCGGATCGTGGTGTGAGATGTCTTTCTTTTTTTTTTTCGATTTTTTAAATTTTAAATTTTAATATTGAAACAGGGTTATTTAAGCCATATTTCACATGTTTTTTGGGTTTTTTTTTAAAATTTTTCAGATTTTTTAACAAAGTTTTAACGTTCATTTTTCTGTTTCGCGTTTTCTTTTTTTGTTTTTCCCATTTTTACATTTAACATTGTTCATTTGCCTTACGTTAGTTTTTTTTTGTGTTTTTTTTAAATATTTACTTCGCTTATTCTTATGTTTTGATTAACCCCCCCCCCCCCGCCCAAGCACACACACCTCAAAACACCCTGCTAGTGACTCATAAAAACCAACTAGTCAAGGAAAACTGGCTTACGAAAGCCAAGAAACTCCTCAAACAACCAACTAGTCAGTTATTCTTACAATCTAGACACTCAAATTGGAAATTAATACAACTATAGGGTGATCGATAAATAAAAGATAGCACCTATGGAATTGGTAATGAAATTTAAAATTCTTTTTATACAATCCAACTATATTTCGTACAAATAAACTTTGATCCATGCTTGACTTGTCCACCAAGTTTCACACATGAATATCAAACAGTTTTTGTTTTATTGTTGTACAAGGATGATAGCCTCATCTCAAACTGAAGAGAGTCATTGCAGCTGACATAAGGGCAGTGCCAAGATAAAAGTGTCAGAATTATTGACAACTTTGCACATCATATCTGTGTGCTTATTGAACAATGATAAAAAAAGACTGTTAAACATTCATGATAGAAACTTGGTGGATAAGTCAGGTACATTATAACAACTATGTTTGGATTGTAGAAAGAATTGTGAATTTTATCAACGATTCCATGGGTGGCATTTTTGGGGGTCACATTATACTTGTATCAAAAGTATACTGCCAAGAATCCGTCGTTTCCAGATGGGACTTGCCTGAAGATTTAATGCCAAAGAATTGTCTACTGACTACTACAAAGATGCTTTGCTGAAAAATTAAGATATCTCTAACCTCTTATGCAAAAATTCATAAAAAAACATGGTTAATACTAGAATGAAAACAAAAATAAAAGCAACCATCCATTTTGAAAACATTCTCCAAATAAGAGCAGCAGAACAGTTACTATTAAGATTCAGCATTCAGTTCAGTTGAGAGGTCATGACCAAAATACTCAGCATCCAGTTCAGTTCAGAGGTCATGACCAAAATACTCAGCATTCAAATAGTTGAGAAGTCATGACCAAAATACTCAGCATTCAAATAGTTGAGAGGTCATGACCAAAATACTCAGCATCCAGTTCAGTTCAGAGGTCATGACCAAAATACTCAGCATTCAAATAGTTGAGAAGTCATGACCAAAATACTCAGCATCCAGTTCAGTTCAGAGGTCATGACCAAAATACTCAGCATTCAAATAGTTGAGAGGTCATGACCAAAATACTCAGCATTCAAATAGTTGAGAAGTCATGACCAAAATACTCAGCATTCAAATAGTTGAGAGGTCATGACCAAAATACTCAGCATTCAAATAGTTGAGAAGTCATGACCAAAATACTCAGCATTCAAATAGTTGAGAGGTCATGACCAAAATACTCAGCATTCAAATAGTTGAGAAGTCATGACCAAAATACTCAGCATCCAGTTTAGTTCAGAGGTCATGACCAAAATACTCAGCATTCAAATAGTTGAGAAGTCATGACCAAAATACTCAGCATTCAAATAGTTGAGAGGTCATGACCAAAATACTCAGCATTCAAATAGTTGAGAAGTCATGACCAAAATACTCAGCATCCAGTTCAGTTCAGAGGTCATGACCAAAATACTCAGCATTCAAATAGTTCAGAAGTCATGACCAAAATACTCAGCATTCAAATAGTTGAGAGGTCATGACCAAAATACTCAGCATCCAGTTCAGTTCAGAGGTCATGACCAAAATACTCAGCATTCAAATAGTTGAGAAGTCATGACCAAAATACTCAGCATCCAGTTCAGTTCAGAGGTCATGACCAAAATACTCAGCATTCAAATAGTTGAGAGGTCATGACCAAAATACTCAGTATTCAAATAGTTTAGAAGTCATGACCAAAATACTCAGCATTCAAATAGTTGAGAGGTCATGACCAAAATACTCAGCATCCAGTTCAGAGGTCATGACCAAAATACTCAGCATTCAAATAGTTGAGAAGTCATGACCAAAATACTCAGCATTCAAATAGTTGAGAAGTCATGACCAAAATACTCAGCATTCAAATAGTTGAGAAGTCATGACCAAAATACTCAGCATTCAAATAGTTGAGAAGTCATTACCAAAATACTCAGCATTCAAATAGTTGAGAGGTCATGACCAAAATACTCAGCATTCAAATAGTTGAGAAGTCATGATCAAAATACTCAGCATTCAAATAGTTGAGAGGTCATGACCAAAATACTCAGCATCCAGTTCAGTTCAGAGGTCATGACCAAAATACTCAGCATTCAAATAGTTGAAAAGTCATGATCAAAATACTCAGCATTCAAATAGTTCAGAAGTCATGACCAAAATACTCAGCATTCAAATAGTTGAGAAGTCATGATCAAAATACTCAGCATTCAAATAGTTGAGAGGTCATGACCAAAATACTCAGCATTCAAATAGTTGAGAAGTCATGACCAAAATACTCAGCATTCAAATAGTTGAGAAGTCATGACCAAAATACTCAGCATTCAAATAGTTGAGAAGTCATTACCAAAATACTCAGCATTCAAATAGTTGAGAGGTCATGACCAAAATACTCAGCATTCAAATAGTTGAGAAGTCATGATCAAAATACTCAGCATTCAAATAGTTGAGAGGTCATGACCAAAATACTCAGCATCCAGTTCAGTTCAGAGGTCATGACCAAAATACTCAGCATTCAAATAGTTGAGAGGTCATGACCAAAATACTCAGTATTCAAATAGTTTAGAAGTCATGACCAAAATACTCAGCATTCAAATAGTTGAGAGGTCATGACCAAAATACTCAGCATTCAAATAGTTGAGAAGTCATGACCAAAATACTCAGCATTCAAATAGTTGAGAAGTCATGACCAAAATACTCAGCATTCAAATAGTTGAGAAGTCATGACCAAAATACTCAGCATTCAAATAGTTGAGAAGTCATTACCAAAATACTCAGCATTCAAATAGTTGAGAGGTCATGACCAAAATACTCAGCATCCAGTTCAGTTCAGAGGTCATGACCAAAATACTCAGCATTCAAATAGTTGAGAGGTCATGACCAAAATACTCAGTATTCAAATAGTTTAGAAGTCATGACCAAAATACTCAGCATTCAAATAGTTGAGAGGTCATGACCAAAATACTCAGCATCCAGTTCAGTTCAGAGGTCATGACCAAAATACTCAGCATTCAAATAGTTGAGAAGTCATGACCAAAATACTCAGCATTCAAATAGTTGAGAAGTCATGACCAAAATACTCAGCATTCAAATAGTTGAGAAGTCATGACCAAAATACTCAGCATTCAAATAGTTGAGAGGTCATGACCAAAATACTCAGCATTCAAATAGTTGAGAAGTCATGATCAAAATACTCAGCATTCAAATAGTTGAGAGGTCATGACCAAAATACTCAGCATTCAAATAGTTGAGAGGTCATGCCCAAAATACTCAGCATCCAGTTCAGTTCAGAGGTCATGACCAAAATACTCAGCATTCAAATAGTTGAGAAGTCATGATCAAAATACTCAGCATTCAAATAGTTCAGAAGTCATGACCAAAATACTCAGCATTCAAATAGTTGAGAAGTCATGATCAAAATACTCAGCATTCAAATAGTTGAGAGGTCATGACCAAAATACTCAGCATTCAAATAGTTGAGAGGTCATGACCAAAATACTCAGCATCCAGTTCAGTTCAGAGGTCATGACCAAAATACTCAGCATTCAAATAGTTGAGAAGTCATTACCAAAATACTCAGCATTCAAATAGTTGAGAAGTCATGACCAAAATACTCAGCATTCAAATAGTTGAGAAGTCATGACCAAAATACTCAGCATTCAAATAGTTGAGAAGTCATTACCAAAATACTCAGCATTCAAATAGTTGAGAGGTCATGACCAAAATACTCAGCATTCAAATAGTTGAGAAGTCATGATCAAAATACTCAGCATTCAAATAGTTGAGAGATCATGACCAAAATACTCAGCATTCAAATAGTTGAGAGGTCATGACCAAAATACTCAGCATCCAGTTCAGTTCAGAGGTCATGACCAAAATACTCAGCATTCAAATAGTTGAGAAGTCATGATCAAAATACTCAGCATTCAAATAGTTCAGAAGTCATGACCAAAATACTCAGCATTCAAATAGTTGAGAGGTCATGATCAAAATACTCAGCATTCAAATAGTTGAGAAGTCATGACCAAAATACTCAGCATTCAAATAGTTGAGAAGTCATGACCAAAATACTCAGCATTCAAATAGTTGAGAAGTCATGACCAAAATACTCAGCATTCAAATAGTTGAGAAGTCATTACCAAAATACTCAGCATTCAAATAGTTGAGAGGTCATGACCAAAATACTCAGCATTCAAATAGTTGAGAAATCATGATCAAAATACTCAGCATTCAAATAGTTGAGAAGTCATGACCAAAATACTCAGCATTCAAATAGTTGAGAAGTCATTACCAAAATACTCAGCATTCAAATAGTTGAGAGGTCATGACCAAAATACTCAGCATCCAGTTCAGTTCAGAGGTCATGACAAAATACTCAGCATTCAAATAGTTGAGAAGTCATGACCAAAATACTCAGCATCCAGTTCAGTTCAGAGGTCATGACCAAAATACTCAGCATTCAAATAGTTGAGAGGTCATGACCAAAATACTCAGTATTCAAATAGTTTAGAAGTCATGACCAAAATACTCAGCATTCAAATAGTTGAGAGGTCATGACCAAAATACTCAGCATCCAGTTCAGTTCAGAGGTCATGACCAAAATACTCAGCATTCAAATAGTTGAGAAGTCATGACCAAAATACTCAGCATTCAAATAGTTGAGAAGTCATGACCAAAATACTCAGCATTCAAATAGTTGAGAAGTCATTACCAAAATACTCAGCATTCAAATAGTTGAGAGGTCATGACCAAAATACTCAGCATTCAAATAGTTGAGAAGTCATGATCAAAATACTCAGCATTCAAATAGTTGAGAGATCATGACCAAAATACTCAGCATTCAAATAGTTGAGAGGTCATGACCAAAATACTCAGCATCCAGTTCAGTTCAGAGGTCATGACCAAAATACTCAGCATTCAAATAGTTGAGAAGTCATGATCAAAATACTCAGCATTCAAATAGTTCAGAAGTCATGACCAAAATACTCAGCATTCAAATAGTTGAGAGGTCATGATCAAAATACTCAGCATTCAAATAGTTGAGAAGTCATGACCAAAATACTCAGCATTCAAATAGTTGAGAAGTCATGACCAAAATACTCAGCATTCAAATAGTTGAGAAGTCATGACCAAAATACTCAGCATTCAAATAGTTGAGAAGTCATTACCAAAATACTCAGCATTCAAATAGTTGAGAGGTCATGACCAAAATACTCAGCATTCAAATAGTTGAGAAATCATGATCAAAATACTCAGCATTCAAATAGTTGAGAAGTCATGACCAAAATACTCAGCATTCAAATAGTTGAGAAGTCATTACCAAAATACTCAGCATTCAAATAGTTGAGAGGTCATGACCAAAATACTCAGCATCCAGTTCAGTTCAGAGGTCATGACAAAATACTCAGCATTCAAATAGTTGAGAAGTCATGACCAAAATACTCAGCATCCAGTTCAGTTCAGAGGTCATGACCAAAATACTCAGCATTCAAATAGTTGAGAGGTCATGACCAAAATACTCAGTATTCAAATAGTTTAGAAGTCATGACCAAAATACTCAGCATTCAAATAGTTGAGAGGTCATGACCAAAATACTCAGCATCCAGTTCAGTTCAGAGGTCATGACCAAAATACTCAGCATTCAAATAGTTGAGAAGTCATGACCAAAATACTCAGCATTCAAATAGTTGAGAAGTCATGACCAAAATACTCAGCATTCAAATAGTTGAGAAGTCATTACCAAAATACTCAGCATTCAAATAGTTGAGAGGTCATGACCAAAATACTCAGCATTCAAATAGTTGAGAAGTCATGATCAAAATACTCAGCATTCAAATAGTTGAGAGGTCATGACCAAAATACTCAGCATTCAAATAGTTGAGAGGTCATGCCCAAAATACTCAGCATCCAGTTCAGTTCAGAGGTCATGACCAAAATACTCAGCATTCAAATAGTTGAGAAGTCATGATCAAAATACTCAGCATTCAAATAGTTCAGAAGTCATGACCAAAATACTCAGCATTCAAATAGTTGAGAGGTCATGACCAAAATACTCAGCATTCAAATAGTTGAGAGGTCATGACCAAAATACTCAGCATTCAAATAGTTGAGAGGTCATGACCAAAATACTCAGCATCCAGTTCAGTTCAGAGGTCATGACCAAAATACTCAGCATTCAAATAGTTGAGAAGTCATTACCAAAATACTCAGCATTCAAATAGTTGAGAAGTCATGACCAAAATACTCAGCATTCAAATAGTTGAGAAGTCATGACCAAAATACTCAGCATTCAAATAGTTGAGAAGTCATTACCAAAATACTCAGCATTCAAATAGTTGAGAGGTCATGACCAAAATACTCAGCATTCAAATAGTTGAGAAGTCATGATCAAAATACTCAGCATTCAAATAGTTGAGAGATCATGACCAAAATACTCAGCATTCAAATAGTTGAGAGGTCATGACCAAAATACTCAGCATCCAGTTCAGAGGTCATGACCAAAATACTCAGCATTCAAATAGTTGAGAAGTCATGACCAAAATACTCAGCATCCAGTTCAGTTCAGAGGTCATGACCAAAATACTCAGCATTCAAATAGTTGAGAGGTCATGACCAAAATACTCAGTATTCAAATAGTTTAGAAGTTATGACCAAAATACTCAGCATTCAAATAGTTGAGAGGTCATGACCAAAATACTCAGCATCCAGTTCAGAGGTCATGACCAAAATACTCAGCATTCAAATAGTTGAGAGGTCATGACCAAAATACTCAGCATTCAAATAGTTGAGAAGTCATGACCAAAATACTCAGCATTCAAATAGTTGAGAGGTCATGACCAAAATACTCAGCATTCAAATAGTTGAGAAGTCATGACCAAAATACTCAGCATTCAAATAGTTGAGAGGTCATGACCAAAATACTCAGCATCCAGTTCAGTTCAGAGGTCATGACCAAAATACTCAGCATTCAAATAGTTGAGAAGTCATGATCAAAATACTCAGCATTCAAATAGTTGAGAAGTCATGACCAAAATACTCAGCATTCAAATAGTTGAGAGGTCATGACCAAAATACTCAGCATTCAAATAGTTGAGAAGTCATGACCAAAATACTCAGCATTCAAATAGTTGAGAGGTCATTACCAAAATACTCAGCATCCAGTTCAGAGGTCATGACCAAAATACTCAGCATTCAAATAGTTGAGAAGTCATGACCAAAATACTCAGCATTCAAATAGTTGAGAAGTCATGACCAAAATACTCAGCATCCAGTTCAGAGGTCATGACCAAAATACTCAGCATTCAAATAGTTGAGAGGTCATGACCAAAATACTCAGCATCCAGTTCAGTTCAGAGGTCATGACCAAAATACTAAGCATTTCAAATAGTTGAGAGGTCATGACCTAAATACTCAGCATCCACTTTTGAGAGGTCATAACCCAAATACTCAGCATTCAAATAGTTGAGAGGTCACAGCTTTAAGACTCAGTGTTAAGTTCAATTGATCACAGCCAAGAGACTTAGCATTAAACTCAGTTGAGAGGTCATGATTAAAAGACTCAGCATTCAGCCATCATGCTATTTGTTTGGAAGTAGTCCTTGTACTGTTTTCCCTGTCAAATAAGTCTCATGAGTCACCAACACTTCTGCACCTGTTGTGGCACCACCAGAAGCACTCTTTGCTGAATCTTCATCTGCAAATTAAGTCATACATAAGACAGACAACTAGAGTATGTGAAAGGAGAAAGGGAAGGGAACACCTATTAATGATAAATACTGAATCTAATAACAAAAATAAAGTTTCTCAGGAAAATGAATTTGTATGGTATTACTAGATGGATATTTAAAATAATCAGATCCTTCTTAGCTAATAGAAAAGTTCAGGTCTTCCTCAATTACCATACATCCAAACAATGTTGCATAAATACAGATGTATCAAGGGATTGATCTATGGACCTTTATAATTCCTGATTGTCAGAAACAACCGTCTTGATGCAATCACATTTGATATATTTGCTGATGACACTACCATTCAAAACATGTGGACAAATTGAATGCACTCATATCCAATGCAACGAAATGAATAGAAAATGATCTCCAGTCTGTAGTAGAGTGCGATCATAAATGTATGGTAACATTTAATGCTACAAAGACAAAGCTCCTCAAGTCTAACATTCATAAGCAGCATGAATTGTAATAAATACATAGAAGATACTACCAAATCTGCTGCAAAGAAAGTGCGCTGTCAAACTTGCTGCACTTGTGCTTCTTAACATAAACCAACAAACCTGAAAAACAGCAAAATCTCACCCCTTCACTGTAGATGTTCCCAGATAATAGCTTCTCTCCTCAAATTGCTTGCTGTTTAAATTCCATCCCTGCACCCTGTTTTTGACTGTATCAGCATGTAGAAATTTAAGTCTAATGTGAATAGCATCTTGCTGCACAACTTAGAATGTTCCTATAAAGCTGGCCCCTAATTTACAGTATTCCTTTATGCCTCTTGGTGGCAATATGCCTCATTTGAGGTGAATAAAAATAAAAAATAAACTTTTTTTTAAAAGGTGCTTACTTATTGAGTGCTATTTTGGAGGCTGTTACTTTGCTTCCAGCTGGTAAAAGCTGTTCGGATTTATTGAAGTAATCCTCGGCTGTGCTAATGTCTCCCATCTGAAAATGAAACAGAAATAATGAATTGTAAAAAAAAAAAAAAAAAAGTTTGCATAATTCATTTGGTGTTATATAGGAAACAGGGAGGAGGGGAGTCAATGTTGTGATTAATTGAATATTATGAATTGAAGAAATATAGTCATTTTTAATTATGGATTGAAGGAGAGATATTGAATAATGCATAGTTATTGAGGTTGGTTGTGTTGGATATCTATTATGTAAAACATTCCAAGAGTTCCCCCAAGTTAACCATTCCATTTAGCATAATGGTAAGAGTTTTCAC